>NW_024735025.1:0-14536 GCF_018991925.1 Homarus americanus
GTCAAAGTCAATCGGGGGTCGATTTAATAGCATACTACAGAAACTTGCACACCCGAATGGGAGACCGTCAAAGTCAATCGGGGGTCGATTTAATAGCATACTACAGAAACTTGCACACCCGAATGGGAGACCGTCAAAGTCAATCGGGGGTCGATTTAATAGCATACTACATAAAACATTACTAGAGGAATAAAGATGAGAGTGACCAACCAGCTCCACTAAGAACCTAGCATACAGTGTACCTTTAGACTAACACAACTAACACTTAACTAACACCAAAAAAAAATGTGACTACCCTCCCAGTTACACAAGGACCTGGGCGGGCTCACTAACTCCAACAATAACAAAAATAATAATAATAAGCAGCATTATATAAATAAACCAATATTAATACAAAGGTCTGACGACCCAAGGGAGCAGAACAAAGACAAAACACCAATAAGAAAGATGAAGCGATCTGGTTGAGCCAAGATTCTTTCTACTCCTACTGTATTTCAGTTTCACCACCTTTTTCTTCAATTCTAATAATCTTTCACCTCTTAATAATGACTTCATGTCACCATCGTGCTATCTAGCCTAAACTGTTTTAGCCTGACGTAGAGTTTTTAATAAATCTGGTGATATGGAACCACACACAACCCCCCTTAACCTGGGATAATGCAATCAAATGGATAATTACTAACTATTCTCAGAGATAATGCAATCAAATGGTTAGTTGCTAACCGGGGGCTGCGCCCCCGGACCCCCTGTGTTAGATACTGTATTTGGTCATGATGAATTGTTTATTAGACTATAAGAAATCCTCTTCCTTCTTGTATTGGCAAGGGGAGTTTGCTTTAACTTAGGTATGCTAGCCTAAGTAAAAATAGATGCCCCTTCCTTATTGGTGTTGTCGATGGCACAGCACAGCACAGCACCGTGCCTATGACGAAATCAACTTCATTAAACTCAACTCATACTTCAAATGCACCAAGAGAACTTGCACACCCGAATGGGAGACCGTCAAAGTCAATCGGGGGTCGATTTAATAACATACTACAGAAACTTGCACACCCGAATGGGGGCCGTCAAAAAATCAATCGGGGTCGATTTGATAACATACTACAGAAACTTGCACACTTGAATAGGAGACCGTCAAAGTCAATCGGGGTCGATTTGATAACATACTACAGAAAACACACACCCGAATGAGGAGACCGTCAAAAAAGTCAATCGAGTCGATTTAACCATATACTACAGAAACTTGCACGAATGGGAAGACCGTCAAGTCAATCGGTCGATTTAATAACATACTACAGAAACTTTTTGAATGGGGAGACAATCCAAAGTCAATCGGGGGGGTCGATTTAATAGCATCTACATAAACATTACTAGAGGAATAAAGATGAGAGTGACCAACCAAAAAGCTCCACTAAAACCTGGCATGCAATTATTACCTTTTAGACTAACGCTAACATAACTAAACACCAAAAAAAAAATGTGACTACCCTCCCAGTTACACAAGGACCTGGGCGGGCTCACTAACTCCAACAATAATAAAAATAATAATAATAAGCAGCATTATATAAATAAACCAATATTAATACAAAGGTCTGACGACCCAAGGGAGCAGAACAAAGATAAAACACCAATAAGAAGATGAAGCGATCTGGTTGAGCCCAGATTCTTTCTACTCCTACTGTATTTCAGTTTCACCACTTTTCCTTCAATTCCTAATAATCTTCTTTCACCTCTTAACTAATGACTTCATCATCATATCATGCTATCTAGCCTAAACTGTTTAGCCTGACGCGTAAATTTGGTGTTTTATCCGTAGAGTTTTTTAATAAATCTGGTGATATGGAACCACACACAACCCCCCTTAACCTGGGATAATGCAATCAAATGGATAATTGCTAACTATTCTCAGAGATAATGCAATACGCGGTATCGTGGATAATGCAATCAAATGGTTAGTTGCTAACCGGGGGCTGCGCCCCCAGACCCCCTGTGTTAGATACTGTATTTGGTCATGATGAATTGTTTATTAGACTATAAGAAATCCTCTTCCTTCTTCTATTGGCAAGGGGAGTTTGCTTTAACTTAGGTATGCTAGCCTAAGTAAAAATAGATGCCCCTTCCTTATTGGTGTTGTCGATGGCACAGCACAGCACAGCACCGTGCCTATGACGAAATCAACTTCATTAAGCTCAACTCATACTTCAAATGCACCAAGAGAACTTGCACACCCGAATGGGAGACCGTCAAAGTCAATCGGGGGTCGATTTAATAGCATACTACAGAAACTTGCACACCCGAATGGGAGACCGTCAAAGTCAATCGGGGGTCGATTTAATAGCATACTACAGAAACTTGCACACCCGAATGGGAGACCGTCAAAGTCAATCGGGGGTCGATTTAATAGCATACTACAGAAACTTGCACACCCGAATGGGAGACCGTCAAAGTCAATCGGGGGTCGATTTAATAACATACTACAGAAACTTGCACACCCGAATGGGAACCGTCAAAAGTCAATCGAGATTGATTTAATAGCATACTACAGAAACTTGCACACCCGAATGGGAGACCGTCAAAGTCAATCGGGGGTCGATTTAATAGCATACTACATAAAACATTACTAGAGGAATAAAGATGAGAGTGACCAACCAGCTCCACTAAGAACCTGGCATACAGTGTACCTTTAGACTAACACAACTAACACTTAACTAACACCAAAAAAAAATGTGACTACCCTCCCAGTTACACAAGGACCTGGGCGGGCTCACTAACTCCAACAATAACAAAAATAATAATAATAAGCAGCATTATATAAATAAACCAATATTAATACAAAGGTCTGACGACCCAAGGGAGCAGAACAAAGACAAAACACCAATAAGAAAGATGAAGCGATCTGGTTGAGCCCAGATTCTTTCTACTCCTACTGTATTCCAGTTTCACCACCTTTTTCTTCAATTCCTAATAATCTTCTTTCACCTCTTAACTAATGACTTCGTATCGTATCGTACTATCTAGCCTAAACTGTTTAGCCTGACGTAGAGTTTTTTAATAAATCTGGTGATATGGAACCACACACAACCCCCCTTAACCTGGGATAATGCAATCAAATGGATAATTGCTAACTATTCTCAGAGATAATGCAATCAAATGGTTAGTTGCTAACCGGGGGCTGCGCCCCCGGACCCCCTGTGTTAGATACTGTATTTGGTCATGATGAATTGTTTATTAGACTATAAGAAATCCTCTTCCTTCTTGTATTGGCAAGGGGAGTTTGCTTTAACTTAGGTATGCTAGCCTAAGTAAAAATAGATGCCCCTTCCTTATTGGTGTTGTCGATGGCACAGCACAGCACAGCACCGTGCCTATGACGAAATCAACTTCATTAAGCTCAACTCATACTTCAAATGCACCAAGAGAACTTGCACACCCGAATGGGAGACCGTCAAAGTCAATCGGGGGTCGATTTAATAGCATACTACAGAAACTTGCACACCCGAATGGGAGACCGTCAAAGTCAATCGGGGGTCGATTTGATAGCATACTACAGAAACTTGCACACCCGAATGGGAGACCGTCAAAGTCAATCGGGGGTCGATTTGATAGCATACTACAGAAACTTGCACACCAGATAGGGGGCCGTCAAAAGTCAATCGGTCGATTTAATAACATACTACGAAACTTGCACGCGAATGGGGGAGACCGTCAAAAGAATCAATCGGGGGTCGATTTAATAGCATACTACAAGGAGCCTTGCACCCGAATGGGGAGACCGTCAAGAATCAATCGAGTCGATTTAATAGCATACTACAGAAACTTGCACACCGAATGGGAGACCGTCAAAGTCAATCGGGGATCGATTTGATAGCATACCACAGAAACTTGCACACCCGAATGGGAGACCGTCAAAGTCAATCGGGGGTCGATTTAATAGCATACTACAGAAACTTGCACACCCGAATGGGACACCGTCAAAGTCAATCGGGGGTCGATTTGATAGCATACTACAGAAACTTGCACACCCGAATGGGAGACCGGCAAAGTCAATCGGGGATCGATTTGATAGCATACCACAGAAACTTGCACGAATGGGAGACCGTCAAAGTCAATCGGGTCGATTTAATAGCATACTACAGAAACACACCGAATGGGAGACCGTCAAAGTCAATCGGGGTCGATTTGATAGCATACTAGAAACTTGCACACCGAATGGGAGACAGTCAAAGTCAATCGGGGTCGATTTAATAGCATACTACAGAAACTTGCACACCGAATGGGAGACCGTCAAAGTCAATCGGGGTCGATTTAATAGCATACTACAGAAACTTGCACCCGAATGGGGAGACCGTCAAAGTCAATCGGGGTCGATTTAATAGCATACTACAGAAACTTGCACACCGAATGGGAGACCGTCAAAGTCAATCGGGGTCGATTTGATAGCATACTACAGAAACTTGCACACCACAAAGTCAATCGGGGTCGATTTAATAGCATACTACAGAAACTTGCACACCCGAATGGGAGACCGTCAAAATCAATCGGGGTCGATTTAATAGCATACTACAGAAACTTGCACACCGAATGGGAGACCGTCAAAGTCAATCGGGGTCGATTTGATAGCATACTAGCATGGGTCAAAGTCAATCGGGGGTCGATTTAATAGCATACTACAGAAACTTGCACACCGAATGGGAGACCGTCAAAGTCAATCGGGGTCGATTTAATAGCATACTACAGAAACTTGCACGAATGGGAGACCGTCAAAGTCAATGGGTCGATTTGATAGCATACGAACTTACACCGAATGGGAGACAGTCAAAGTCAATCGGGGGTCGATTTAATAGCATACTACAGAAACTTGCACACCCGAATGGGAGACCGTCATCAATCGGGGTCGATTTAATAGCATACTACAGAAACTTGCACACCGAATGGGAGACCGTCAAAAGTCAATCGGGGTCGATTTGATAGCATACTACAGAAACTTGCACACCCGATGGAGACCGTCAAAGTCAATCGGGAAGAAACTTGCACACACGAATGGGAGCCAGTCAAAGTCAATCGGGGGTCGATTTAATAGCATACTACAGAAACTTGCACACCCGAATGGGAGACCGTCAGAGTCAATCGAGGGTCGATTTAATAGCATACTATACAAAATGATCCGAGAATGTGCACACACCGAGTGGGAGACGGTGATGAAAGCGTCCGCCCTTGTACACTGGATGGCACTATTTCACTATAGTAAAGGGTAGGGGCACCTCGGTCATATTATACAACATACCAGAGAAGTTCCACACCCGCATGGGAGACCGTCAAAGTGAATCGGGGGTCGATTTGATAGCATACTACAGAGAACTTGCACACCCGAATGGGAGACCGTCAAAGTCAATCGGGGGTCGATTTGATAGCATACTACAGAGAACTTGCACACCCGAATGGGAGACAGTCAAAGTCAATCGGGGGTCGATTTAATAGCATACCACGAAACTTGCACGAATAGGAGACCGTCAAAGTCAATCGGGGGTCGATTTGATAGCATACTACAGAAACTTGCACACCGAATGGGAGACCGTCAAAATCAATCGGGGGTCGGTTGATAGCATACTACAGAAACTTGCACACACCCGAATGGGAGACAGTGAAAGTCAATCGAGAGTCGATTTAATAGCATACTACAGAAACTTGCACACCCGAATAGGAGACCAGTGAAAGAATCAATCAGAGTCGGTTAATAGCATACAAACTGCACGCAGATAGGAGATAAATCAAGAATCAATCAGGGGTCGATTTAATAGCATACTAGAAACTTGCACACCGAATGGGGAGACCGTCAAAGTCAATCGGGGTCGATTTGATAGCATACTACAGAAACTTGCACACCCGAATGGGAGACAGTCAAAGTCAATCGGGGGTCGATTTAATAGCATACTACAGAAACTTGCACACCCGAATGGGAGACCGTCAAAGTCAATCGGGGGTCGAGCATACTTTACAAAATGATCCGAGAATCTGCACACACACCGAGTGGGAGACGGTGATGAAAACGTCCGCCCTTATATGTTCGATTGCACTATTTCACTATATTAAGGGGAGAGGGTGCCTTCGCACACATATTCGGTGTGAAATATCTTCCGCCCCCCAGCGGAGCGCTTCGGCGCCTCTGCGAAGCAAAGCGCGGCATTCAAAAACAACAACCAAAATTGCCGTCGCTTTCCCTTCCCTGCCCTGCCATGGCTGGAGCAGCAGCAGCAGAAGAAGAGAGAGAGAAAATAGTCTCATGGGGTCAGAGGAATGGCAGTGGAGCGCGATCTATGATTTTCACTAGCCAGGTCTGTCTCCCAATTGAACATTATTACTCTCTCGGCGCACACGTCGCCACCACGGTTTCCGCGACAGCAGCAGCATCATGATGTTGCGTCTATTGTAAGTCCGGAACCGGGTTATTCGGCTGATGCGCGAACAGTCGGGTTTTAACAACAAACGATCAAACAACTTCCACTCTCGAGGTGCAGTACGGTGACTGTCCTATCGTCCGCTCTTGTATGCTAGTTGCATATTTCACTATATTAAGGGGAGAGGTGCCTTCACACACCTATTCGGTGTGGAATATCTTCCGCCCCCCAAAGCGGAGGCGCCGGCACCCTCTGCAATGGCCCAGCGGCATTCAAAAGTAACAACCAAAAGTTGCCGTCGCTTTCCTTCCCTGCCTGCAATGGCTGGAGCAGCAGCAGCAGCAGCAGAAGAGAAAAATGGTCTCATAGGGTCAGAGGAATGGCAGTGGAAGTAGCGATCTATAATTTCACTATGAGTCTGTCTCCCAATTGAACATTATTACTCTCTCTCGCGCACGTCTACCACCGGTTTCGCGACAGCAGCAGCAGCATCTGATGTTGCGTCTGTGTAGAATCGGAACCCGGGTTATTGACTGTTACATGACGGAGCAATCGGGTTTTAACTGCTAACAAGCGATCAAACAACTTCCTCTCGGGAACGTGCGGTAGCTGTCTATCGTCCGCTCTTGTATGCTGGATTGCACTATTTCACTTGCTATATTAAGGGAGGTGCCTTCACACACCTATTGATTGTGGAATATCTTCCGCCCCCAGCGAAGACGCCGGTACTCTCTGCGAAACAGCGGCGGCATTCAAAAACAACAACCAAAGTTGCGTCGCTTTCCCTTCCCTGCCCACTGCAATGGCTGGAGCAGCAACGCAGAAGAAAGAGATAGTCTCATGGGGTCAGAGGAATAGCAGTGGGCCGCGATCTATGAATTTCACTAGCCAGGTCTGTCTCCCAATTGAACATTATTACTCTCTCGGCGCGCACGTCGCCACCACGGTTTCCGCGACAGCAGCAGCATCATGATGTTGCGTCTATTGTAAGTCCGGAACCGGGTTATTCGGCTGTTCGCGAACAGTCAGGTTTTAACCTTGCCTAACAAACGATCAAACAACTTCCACTCTCGAGGTGCGGTACGGTGACTGTCCTATCGTCCGCTCTTGTATGCTGGATTGCACTATTTCACTATATTAAGGGGAGAGGGTGCCTTCACACACATATTCGATGTGAAATATCTTCCGCCCCCCAGCGGAGCGCTTCGGCGCCTCTGCGAAGCAAAACGCGGCATTCAAAAACAACAACCAAAATTGCCGTCGATTTCCTCTCCCTGCCCTGCAATGGCTGGAGCAGAAGGAGAGCGAGAGAGAGAATAGTCTCATTGGGTCAGAGGAATGGCAGTGGAGCGGGCTAATGGCGAGTAGGCTCGCGATCTATCAATTACACTAGCCAGGTCGCTCTCCCTATTGAACATTATTACTCTCTCACGTCGCCACTGCGGTTTCCGCGACAGCAGCAGCATCATCATGATGTTGCATCCACCAATTAGTCCGGAACCGGGTTATTCGGCTGTCTGCGAACAGTCCGGTTTTAACCTTACCCAACATCCACTCTCGAGGTGCGGTACGGTGAATGTCCTATCGTCCGACCTTGTATGCTGGATTGCACTATTTCACTATATTAAGGGGAGAGGGTGCCTTCACACACATATTCGGTGTGAAATATCTTCCGCCCCCCAGCGGAGCGCTTCGGCGCCTCTGCGAAGCAAAGCGCGGCATTCAAAAACAACAACCAAAATTGCCGTCGCTTCCCTGCCCTGCAATGGCTGGAGCAGAAGGAGAGAGAGATTTTAGTCTCATTGGATCAGAGGAATGGCAGTGGAGCGGGCTTATGGCGAGTAGGCTCGCGCTCTATCAATTACACTTGCCAGGTCTCTCTTCCGTTTGGACATTATTTACTCCGTCTCTCTCTCTCTCTCTCGGCGCACACGTCGCCACCCTACTAGTTTCCGTCACAGCATATGCTGCGGCCTTTCAGTCCGGAACGGGGCTCCCCTTCGCCTTGCTGTCTGCCCAACTTAGCGGACTTGCGTTGGCTGATCACCCCGTCTTCGCGTCTGTGCCGGCCTTCAATGCAGCGCCCAACCGTCTCTTGACCGAGATTCATTGCACTATTCCACGCGCAAACGGCTACCCTAAATGTGCATAGACAACGCTCATGGTTCAACACGACCAGGGCGCAGTCTGGGAGCCGAGTATACTAAAAAGAGAGTTTAGCAGCCAAAACTCGTCAAAGCACACGTTGGGTTACCCCATCACCTAACAACGATGATGGCGGTTCCCACCCGTGAAATACACAACCTAACCAATATTGGGCGACGATGGCGCTCATGAGCCCACGTCCCCACAAACAGTAAGAGAAAGAGAGAGAGAGGAGATGGGCCAATGTGCGGTCCCTCGCCCAATGTCTTATGCCTCGCTGGGGCAAAGAGAAGAGAAGAGGAGCGGATAAGGGAGGAGATTGGCCAACGTGCGGTCCCTCGCCCAATGTCGGCTGCCTCGCTGGAGCTGGGTAAAGAGGAGAGGAGCGGATAAGGGAGGAGATTGGCACACACGGTGGCGCTGCCGGCGCCGAGGATAGCAAGAGAAGGTGCAGTTTGATCTGATCATCTGGTTTGCTATTTCTCTAAGGCCAACGTGCGGTCCCTCGCCCAATGTCGGCTGCCTCGCTGGGGCAAAGAGAAGAGGAGAGGATAAGGGAGGAGATTGGCACACACGGTGGCGCTGCCGGCGCCGAGGATAGCGAGAGAAGGTGCAGTTTGATCTGATCATCTGGTTTGCTATTTCTCTAAGGCCAACGTGCGGTCCCTCGCCCAATGTCTTCTGCCTCGCTGGGGCAAAGAGAAGAGGAGCGGATAAGGGAGGAGATTCGCCAACGTGCGGTCCCTCGCCCAATGTCGGCTGCCTCGCTGGAGCTGGGGCAAAGAGGAGCGGATAAGGGAGGAGATTGGCACACACGGTGGCGCTGCCGGCGCCGAGGATAGCAAGAGAAGGTGCAGTTAGATCTGATCATCTGGTTTGCTATTTCTCTAAGGCCAACGTGCGGTCCCTCGCCCAATGTCTTCTGCCTCTCTCTCAATCTCACTATTTTGGCCGCCGTGATAGGCGCCGCCAACAGCAGCAGCTACCTGGTTGATCCTGCCAGTAGTCATATGCTTGTCTCAAAGATTAAGCCATGCATGTGTAAGTACAAGCCGATTTAAGGCGAAACCGCGAATGGCTCATTAAATCAGCTATGTTTCATTGGATCTGTAAACCCACTTACTTGGATAACTGTGGCAATTCTAGAGCTAATACATGCAATTGGTCTCTGACCGCAAGGGAAGAGCGCTTTTATTAGTTCAAAACTGGTCGGGCCCCGGTCCGTAACCCACCTGTGGTGAATCTGAATAACTTCGGGCTGAGCGCACGGTCTCCGCACCGGCGCCGCTTCTTTCAAGTGTCTGCCTTATCAGCTTTCGATTGTAGGTTATGCGCCTACAATGGCTATAACGGGTAACGGGGAATCAGGGTTCGATTCCGGAGAGGGAGCCTGAGAAACGGCTACCACATCTAAGGAAGGCAGCAGGCACGCAAATTACCCACTCCCGGCACGGGGAGGTAGTGACGAAAAATAACGATGTGAGTCTCATCCGAGGCCTCGCAATCGGAATGAGTACACTTTAAATCCTTTAACGAGTATCCATTGGAGGGCAAGTCTGGTGCCAGCAGCCGCGGTAATTCCAGCTCCAATAGCGTATATTAAAGTTGTTGCGGTTAAAAAGCTCGTAGTTGGATCTCAGTTCCGGACTGACGGTGCACCGCCGGTGTTTACTGTCACGCTCGAACAACCGCCCGCCTCGCACGGATGCTCTTTGTCGAGTGTCAGTGGCCGGAGAGTTTACTTTGAAAAAATTAGAGTGCTCAGAGCAGGCTATTTGAATGGCCCGAATGGTGATGCATGGAATAATGGAATAGGACCTCGGTTCTATTTTGTTGGTTTTCGGAACCAGAGGTAATGACTAATCGGAACAGGCGGGGCATTCGTATTGCGACGCTAGAGGTGAAATTCTTGGACCGTCGCAAGACGAACTACTGCAAAGCATTTGCCAAGGATGTTTTCATTAATCAAGAACGAAAGTTAGAGGTTCGAAGGCGATCAGATACCGCCCTAGTTCTAACCATAAACGATGCCAACTAGCGATCCGCCGGCGTTATTCCCATGACCCGGCGGGCAGCTTCCGGAAACCAAAGTCTTTGGGTTCGGGAAGTATGGTTGCAAAGCTGAAACTTAAAGGAATTGACGGAAGGGCACCACCAGGAGTGGAGCCTGCGGCTTAATTTGACTCAACACGGAAACCTCACCAGGCCCAGACACCGGAAGGATTGACAGATTGAGAGCTCTTTCTCGATTCGGTGGGTGGTGGTGCATGGCCGTTCTTAGTTGGTGGAGCGATTTGTCTGGTTAATTCCGATAACGACGAGACTCTGGCCTACTAAGTAGTCGACGGATCTCCAGAAAATGGTGTCCAGTTCGCAACTTCTTCTTAGAGGATAAGCGGCAATTCTAGCCGCACGAGATTGAGCAATAACAGGTCTGTGATGCCCTTAGATGTTCTGGGCCGCAGCGCTACACTGAAGGGATCAACGAGTTTTCCCCCTCCGAGAGGAGCGGGTAACCCGTTCAAAGCCTTTCTTGATAGGGATTGGGGCTTGCAATTGTTTCCCATGAACGAGGAATTCCCAGTAAGTGCAAGTCATCAGCTTGCGCTGACTACGTCCCTGCCCTTTGTACACACCGCCCGTCGCTACTACCGATTGAATGATTTAGTGAGGCCTTCGGACTGGCGCTCTTGGATTGTCGGCCCCGTTGCCCGCGAGGGTTTTCTGGGGTCGTCGCCTCGAGCTGACGGAAAGATGTCCAAACTTGATCATTTAGAGGAAGTAAAAGTCGTAACAAGGTTTCCGTAGGTGAACCTGCGGAAGGATCATTAACAGAGAGAAAGAGAACGGGGCGCTCTTAAAACTACTACTACTCTCCTGATTTGGGCGGTCTCGGGCTCTGTTCTGGCAACTCCAGCAGCGAAAGAGGACAATCCCGGCCCCCGCACCAAAAATAGGTACCACCACGCTGTAGGTGGACCACACTCGGGCGAGAGCGCGAAGACCGGAGGAGGAGGAGGACGGACGGGGCTTTGGACGGCTGCCCGTCCGTTCCTTACTACCGGCGAATAAGCCTCTTGACCCAAAAAGAGTGAAATTCAAGTGTCAAACAACAATAACAACAACAAGCCGTCCGGCCAAACCCAAACCACAAACTTGGGCTATGTCTGTCAAACCCTTTCATTGAGACTCGACATGTGATGGTTAGTCGCAAAAAGACCAAATGGCAAATACACAACTCTTAACGGGGGATCACTCGGCTCGTGGGTCGATGAAGACCGCAGCAAACTGCGTGTCGGTATGTGAATCGCAAGAATACCAGATACATCGACAAGTTGAACGCATATTGCGGCGGCGGCAGCCATATGAGCTTGTCGCCGCCACTCCTCTACGAGGGTCGGAAATATACATCCATCGGTTGCTGCGAGTTCGGTGCCTGCTGACTGTCTCCCCGACACGAGGGTAACCCGAACCGAGCTTCCGCCTTGGGGTTTAATCGCCCGCGCCTTGCGCGAGGCGTGCCCTTAAAAACAAGCAAGCCTATCACTAGCAAGTCCATGGACTTGGCGCACCCACATTCAACCACAACAAAGCGACAGTTGTCGCCCTCGCAAATAACTGGAGGCGGCGCTCTTTTGCCTGCTGTCCACAGAGACACGAATGGCCGTCGGCCGCTCATGGCTGATGCTGCACATGTTCTAAGAGGCACTCCATCCCACGAAGAGGAAACGAAACCGGGTCGGAAATCTTTTAAGTAAGCCCCGCCGGAATTTCGTCTATCACCTCGAAAAGAGTGCTTGGCATGCATTGCAGTGGAACCTAAATTGATGAGTGCGCCTGGGCCCGCAGTCTACCATGTAGTGGTGCAGGCAGAGAGATGAGAATGCTTGGGTGACGCCGTGCTCTTCCTCACGCGCTCCTCCACCCTCTCCCACGGTCAGACGCGGTGTGGGCGTTCTCTTTGAGAGTTCGCCACGAGTCCACGTCTATCTCATGACTGGGAGGGAGGCAGGGGGAGTTCTCTCTAAACGCGTTAAAGACGGTGTTGCGCCTCATAACGGCGCTCGCCGGGATAGAGCACTAGTTCTGCAGCCGGAAAGGCCGCTCACGCCAATTAATACTGCGACTCTCGCTCTCTTTCTCCGGATAAACAAGTGCCACTGCTGTGGCATGCGGGAACGAGGAAAGAGGTCAAAGTTTAAGCGGCAAAGGTGCGGCCGAGTAAGGGCGGAACACGAGCGTATATGCATTAAAACTGTGTGTGTATATGACTCTGCGAGAGATGTTCTGCTGGAACACTTTTCCTATTGGCTATTTACCACTCAATGAGAAGGAACGGAGTCAGGGGTGGGAGTGCCGGCGCCATGGCCGCTGGTACCCCCGCGACAAGCCCCTCAAACCTTCCTGCCTGGTAATGTCGGTGGTGAAGAAAGTCGGTGGCAGAGCGTCTTCCGCTTCGTGGTTGGGGAACTTGTTCCCCCTAAGGATGATGAGACCACGATCGACCTCGTAGTAGGAGAGAGCTACCCGCCAAATTTAAGCATATTAATAAGCGGAGGAAAAGAAACCAACAGGGATTCCCTTAGTAAGGGCGACTGAACCGGGAAAAGCCCAGCGCATAACCTCGATGTCTTCGGGCACGAGGGGTGTTGCGTTTCAGAGGGTCCAGCACGCCGTCCCATACCGTCTAAGTCAAGCTTGAAAGCGGCCACTGCCCATGGAGGGTGACAGGCCCGTATGGCGGCGCCCGTGAGGGTACAGATGGGACGGTCGGAAAGGGCCTCTCTGTAGAGTCGGGTTGCTTGAAAGTGCAGCCCAAAGCAGGTGGTAAACTCCATCTAAGGCTAAATATGACCACGAGACCGATAGCGAACAAGTACCGTGAGGGAAAGTTGAAAAGAACTTTGAAGAGAGAGTTCAAGAGTACGTGAAACCGTTAAGAGCCAAACGGGTGGAAACTCGAAGGTCGAACTGAGGGGATTCAGCTCGTCGGCTGTCGGCTGGGTGGGGTGTTGTAATTGAGCGACCCAAAAATGTTTAGGCGCGCCCCCACTCACGCTGGCGTCGGCGGGCGTATTTCGCCTCGTAGTAGGTCACCGCGACCCGTTGCCGGGGACGTCGAAGGCCGGGTCGGACTGGTACCTCGCCGCCGACTCTCTCTCAGCTCGTCTGGGGGGGAGACCCGCGCGACGAGAGGAACCACGGTGTCCTGGCGCTGCCCTGCGACGGTCGTCGGAAGAGCTTGCCGCAGCCGTGGCGGCGGTTTTACTTCTGGCGGTGTGCAAGGTCGGTGATCACCCGACCCGTCTTAAACACGGACCAAGGAGTCTAACATGTGTGCAAATCCAATGGGCTCACTAAACCCAAAAGGCGAAATGAAAGTGGCCAGGCGCCGGGCAACTGCTTAACAGGCTCTCGGTGCGTCTTGGGCGATCCTGACCCGGCTGCCTCGCGTCGCCGCCCGCGACAAAGCGGGTGAGATCTCCCCGATCTCTGGACGTTGCGTGTGGTGGAGGTCGTCAGGGGCGATGGTCGAAGTTTAATTTCCCTCGCATGGGGAGGCGCGGAAGCCGGGACTTGCCAAGACGCGGCGGTGCTGTCCGTCCCCGGAAGCGGGCCGTCGGTAAACGGCGGAGGCGCACCGGGGCAGGCTCGCGGGCAGTCGGCAAGTACCATGAGCATATATGTTGGGACCCGAAAGATGGTGAACTATGCCTGGCCAGGATGAAGCCAGAGGAAACTCTGGTGGAGGTCCGTAGCGATTCTGACGTGCAAATCGATCGTCGGAGCTGGGTATAGGGGCGAAAGACTAATCGAATCATCTAGTAGCTGGTTCCCTCCGAAGTTTCCCTCAGGATAGCTGGAACTCGCAGGGTGAATTTCATCCGGTAAAGCGAATGATTAGAGGTCTTGGGGACGAAACGTCCTCAACCTATTCTCAAACTTTAAATGGGTGAGATGCCGAGCTTGCTTGTAGGGATGAAGCTCCGGCGACT
>NW_024735026.1:0-6690 GCF_018991925.1 Homarus americanus
GATGTTCTACAAACTCTACATTCTTTATCCTGTTTACTTCTTTCAGCTCCAAGTTCCCAATAAGATTTATATCCTAATCTTAACCTCATATACACTGAATCTTTCCACCTACTCCTATCTTTCCCATATGTAAATTTTGTGTTCATGAGAACATGATGGTAATGTTTCATTGTTTCACTTTTCTCGTATATTTCATTCCTTTTGAAATTGTCTTTTATTGATTGTTGATTGATTGATACGTTTATTGAGATACAAAAAAAAAACATTAATACATCTCAAAGGGATGAAGTGACATAAGTCATCCTCACCCCAGTCCAGGAATGTCCCTCTCAGGACTCACATAAATCCCTAATATTTCATATAATTAGTTATAATACATAGTTATATTCTAGATGCAAAATTTCTATATTTCTTTAATATTTCATCTATTTTCCCATTTCCAAACATCCACTCTATTTGCATGGGGACATTATTTATATGGGCATTTCTATATACATTAAGCAATGAGCATTCCAGTATATAATGTGGCAGGGTATGGGATCTGGGTGTTCTACAAACTCTACATTCTTTATCCTGTTCACTTCTCTCAGCTCCAAGTTCCCAATAATATTTATATCCTAATCTTAACCTCATATACACCGAATCTTCCACCTACCCTATCTTCCCATATGTAAATTTTGTGTCTGCTTTATAGCTACATGGTAATAACAGCCATTGTTTCACTTTTTCTCGTATATTCTATCTTTTGAAATTATCTTCTATTGATTGTATTTTCCGTAATTTGCTCCTTAATTGCTTCAAGGTTTTAGTACATATTATGTCGATCTCGGCCTTTTCCGTGGCTCTTTTTGCTATTATATCTACTGCTTCATTAAGACCAATCCCCACATGTGAAGGGACCCATACAAATTGAAAATTATGGCCATTTTTCTTTATTGTATTTACTAATTTTCTACATGAACCAATAATGTGTCCAAAGACTGGACTCCCACTGTTCAAAGAATCCAAAGCTGCCCTACTATCAACAAAAAAATATGCATCTTTATACCTCTTTACAACATTTTCCAGTCCTACTAACATTGCATATAACTCAGCTTGTGTTGATGAAATAAAACTGCTCAACCGAAGTCCAATTTTGATGTCATCATTTCCTTGTTCTGCGTTATGAAACTTCGTTATATAGATATATATTTCTTATAGTTAGCCCGTAAATTTGATTCTCTTTTCCTTATACATTATAGTAGAAATTCAGAATTTTATCGTTTATGATAGAAAGTATAATCAGATGTAAATTTACTAAGAGTGAATCCTTTTAAAGTTTA
Source organism: Homarus americanus (assembly GCF_018991925.1). Taxonomy (NCBI): domain Eukaryota; kingdom Metazoa; phylum Arthropoda; class Malacostraca; order Decapoda; family Nephropidae; genus Homarus; species Homarus americanus. The sequence continues at coordinate 1,323 of NW_024735026.1, forward strand.
CACAATATTTAATTTAATTTGTTTTTATAAATGTAAAACTGAAAATTTACTAAAATACAAATCTTTTTACAATTCCATTGTATATTTACATACAAATTAAGATTTTTAAGATTTCGATAAAACTATTTCTATATAGACATGAAATTTACGGTTCCATTTGTCAAAAATTATCTTTTTAAACTTTATCTTGAAGGGGATCTCCTCTAACGAGTAGAGTCCTGTAATAACCGATCATAGAAATAAATAAGTGTTCGTGTAGTGCAAGTCAAGGATAATAAATGTATATTATAGACCTTTGTATATTATATCATTGAGCTTCAACAATGAATGTTCTTAACCCGTTGTAAAGTTATTAATTAATACGCCAGTAAAACCGATAACAAATTTTGAGATAGAAACCGATAAAAAATTATGAGATAGAACTCTGTTTCTCTTGTGTTGACTTCGATAAATTGAGATTATTTCTATTGACCACTTTACTGTTTCAGGACAATATTCATTTCATTTGAAATTTTCATTATTTTTTTTTATGAGGTTCAGCCCACCCGGGCACAGGTCATTGACCCACATCGGGGCCTGGGGGGTGAAAATGTATTAATAATAATAATTCATAGTAAATACAATCTATAGATTCAGATTTGCCCCCGAGGGGGCTAGTTTATTGGGCACCCCCTTACATCCTGTGCAAGGTGAAGCGCAGAAGCGTTTACAGCGCCCAACAGGGAAGTATGAAAAGTTCATTAAGGGCGTAAAAGCCTGAAGGGTCATAGGTTCTGTCAAGTTACATAAAGTGAGAGAATGATGTGTGTGTGGGGGGAAAGTTCCCGGTACATTTTATCTGTTTATGGCAGAGTGGCAGTTCCTAATAATGTCAAATGCCAGGCCTGTGACTAGGAGGAGGGATATCTGGTCTGGGAGGGAATAGGTGTTGGTAACGGCTGGGGGACCTATAGGAGGAGGTCATAGGGCAAGTGAGGATGTAGTGAGAGAGGGTGTGAGAGTCGGGTTGGCCACAAAGTTTACAAACAGTGCGGTGAGGCTCAGGGTTGCCAATCTACTCCCATAGGTACCTGTACCCTAGGCGCAGTCTCATGTATATAAGCAAACAGTTAAAAAGATAAAAAATTTCGTCATTATGAATAACTAATTATTGAAAATAATTTCTCTGATACGCTGTTAACGCTTCTGCGCTTCACCTTGCACAGGATGTAAGGGGGTGCCCAATAAACTACCCCCTGGGGGCAAATCCGAAATCTGAATTACTCAGATGATGTACTTTTACCTCTTACAAACTTACCAAAAACGTTAAATAATATTAATGGCTATCAAGTCAGCAGTAAGGTGTGACACATCCCGTTGGTTTACAAGTATAAAGTATGATCATACTTCATAGGATCAATTCTATAGTGTGATGACCGAGTTCCTTGTCCGAAACTTGGAATGAATCCAACCACGAGGATGAGACTCGGTGTGAACCTGTGAGCGGGAAGCGGCCCATTAGCTATTGCTATAGGGCATTGATGACTGTTCCCTCCCAGTTTAGTGGGAGTGGAGCAGGTTCACACAGGCTGAGAGGCTGGATTCTTCATCCACTTGGGTGATCCAATGAGTTTTTTAAACTACTCCTATTGCAGGAGTAATTAATCTGTATGTTTGGTAATAAACGTTGTTAATTTGAATCCTTCCGTACGAAAAACATTTGGGCCGTTGATAAATTATTTTAACGTGCTAATTTCTAGTCCATTTTTTTTAATTATTTGCACCGAGGAGAATATGTATATGAATAATAAAAACAAAACAAAAACACGAATTTTAGAACAATATGACAATTAGCATTTTAGTCAAATTCAAATCATTTATTGACAAATGCACCAAAAGGAGCTGGTTAGACAACACAACATACATTATGTATATCGTTTCTCACTCTTGATTTAGTTTTTCGTTTTTGCCTTTATTTATGGTAATTATTAGAATTATTATTATTTTATTTGTATTTGTATTTGTATTAATTTTATTAATTGTTGTTATGATAATAGATATTATTATTATTATTATTATTATTATTATTATTATTATATTTTCGCCCCCCAGGCCCTGATGTGGGTCAGTGACCTGTGCCCGGGTGGGGTAATCCTCGTTTAAAAAAAAAAAAATTTATATATATATATATATATATATATATATATATATATATATATACTATTTTTAGTTCATAGGACACGTGACTTTGAACATGGCAATCAACGATCCCCTCGACCCACGGGGTGGGGACCAGCTTACCGGCGATATCACAAACAGTTCCAGACTTCCAGTTATATTACGATGGTCGTGAATCTCACTGCCCGTGCTCGGTGTCAGCAGTACCTACCTAGTTCAGCCGGTAGCGTGAAACGCGAGGTGTTATATATATTTTTAGTCCATAGTAACACGCGATTCTTTGAATATAATCAACGACCTCACCATCCAGAATGAACCCTCGACCTACTGGCTGGTGAGGTCGTTGATTATATGTTCAAAGTCCGCGTGTTATATGGACTAAAAATGAAGTATATATATGGTACCCGTGTTTCATACCAGCTGGATTCGGTAAAATGCTACTGACACCACATACGAGGCACGGGCAGTTTCCCAATGAGGTTCACGGCGCCATCAGCTCGATGAACAGGCTTTGTGTGAAATATAACAGAGTCTAACACTGCTTTAGTGTCCTTGTAGGTTGGTTGGTAAGCGTTCCCTAGTCCCACCCAGTTGGTCGAGGTTTCGATTCCTGGCTGGTTAGGTGGTTGATTATATGTTCAAAGTCCACGTGTTATATGGACTAAAAATGAAATACATATATACATATACATACACACACACACACACACACACACACACACACACATACATACATATACGTCGGTCAGATTCATGTGGGTAATGTCACTTTTCACTGCCATACAGGACAGAGGTTCGTACACAAAGAATGCATCATATTCATCGACACTATATATAGGTCAGATTCATGTGGGTAATGCAACTGTTCACTGCCATGCAGGACAGAGGTTCGTACACAAAGAAGGAAATACATCATATTCATTAGCAGTATATATAGGTCAGTGGATCACATAATTTAAAAAAAAGTGGACTAGAGAAATTAGCACGTTAAAATAATTTATCAACGGTCCAAATGTTTTTCGTACGAAAGGTTTCAAATTCTTAACTTTTATTACATACAGATAAATTACTCCTGCAATAGGAGTAGTTAAAAAAACTCATGGATCACCCAAGTGGATGAAGAATCCAGCCACTCAGCCTGTGTGAACCTGCTCCACTCCCACTAATGTGGGAGAGAACAGTCATCAATGCCCATTAGCAAGAGCTAATGGGCCGCTTCCCGCTCACAGGTTCACACTGAGACTCATCCTCGTGGTTGGATTCATTCCAAGTTTCGGACAAGGAACTCGGTCATCACACTATAGAATTGATCCTATGAAGTATGATCATACTTATTACTAGTATAACCAACGGGATGTGTCACACCTTACTGCTGACTTGACAGTTTTCTATAGGTAGGCTCAGTAAATATGTAAATAAATGTGTTGCAGCTTTACTTAACTCCTATACTAATGTAATAACCTAAATATGGGATATTTTACAATATATGTGTTTTATTTTTGTAGGTTGCCATTAATATTATTTATCGTTTTTGGTGAGTTTGTAAAAGGTAAAAGTACACCATCTGAGTAATTATTTTCAATAATTTATTATTTATAATGACGAAATGTTTTAGTTCTTTCTGTTTAATTGTTGTTTAATTTTGGTGTTGTTCTAAGCTTTGTCAAACAATACTGTAATAAAAAGGAAAAAAAAGTTGAGAATACTCGAAATTCTTGGCTATGGTGTGCACTGTATCAGGAAACAAACACCTTACATTGATTTGATGAACCATATAAAATACTAAAAGGACTCGGTGAATAAATATAACTTTAGAGTAATAACAGTAATAAGTGTAAATATGTCTTGGTATAATATGGATTGTTGATATAACAAAGGAACTACTTTGTTACGCGTACACTTGTAGCGGTCATGAGTACTTAGTGACTCATTTCGAGAGCTCAATAGAGCCATTATTTGCCTTTTTACATGAAAATATTGTATGTGTGACCATTAAAATCTATTAGCTATCTTATTCCTTTTAAATTTAATAGCTACATTAACAACTGAAGGATATCTGAGAGATATAAAGAACTTTGTCAGGCTCGCCGCGTCACTCTTTGGTTAAGAGAAAACCTTTTATGTGGGAGACTGCGTTAATCATCACAATTTTGTATAGGTCAATATTATGATAATTAAATATTAAGCATGTGCTTTCGGGTCGCTATTTAGAACATCCTGAACAAAAGGAATATAAAGACATTATTTCAATGCCCTTGTAAGAGCTGGCCACCGTGTTATTCAAGAGAGGAACGGGCCATGTAGGCCTTTGTTTTCCAATATGATTGGGTCCTAATCCTAATAAATAAAACTGTATTTAAGAACACCAAAATATGTCTTGTATTTTTTCTGAATAAAGTATCCATTCTAATAAAAAATGGGCAGCGAATATTACAATATCCGAATCACACGAATATTCGCCCTCCAGCTGATTGATTGATACGTTTATTGAGATACAAAAAAACATTAATACATCTCAAAGGGATGAAGTGACATAAGTCATCCTCACCCCAGTCCAGGAATGTCCCTCTCAGGACTCACATAAATCCCTAATATTTCATATAATTAGTTATAATACATAGTTATATTCTAGATGCAAAATTTCTATATTTCTTTAATATTTCATCTATTTTCCCATTTCCAAACATCCACTCTATTTGCATGGGGACATTATTTATATGGCATTTCTATATACATTAAGCAATGGGCATTCCAGTATATAATGTGGCAGGGTATGGGATCTGGATGTTCTACAAACTCTACATTCTTTATCCTGTTCACTTCTCTCAGCTCCAAGTTCCCAATAATATTTATATCCTAATCTTAACCTCATATACACTGAATCTTTCCACCTACTCCTATCTTTCCCATATGTAAATTTTGTGTTCATGAGAACATGATGGTAATGTTTCATTGTTTCACTTTTCTCGTATATTTCATTCCTTTTGAAATTATCTTCTATTTATTGTATTTTCCGTAATTTGCTCCTTAATTGCTTCAAGGTTTTAGTACATATTATGTCGATCTCGGCCTTTTCCGTGGCTCTTTTTGCTATTATATCTACTGCTTCATTAAGACCAATCCCCACATGTGAAGGGACCCATACAAATTGAACATTATGGCCATTTTTCCTTATTGTATTTACTAATTTTCTACATGAACCAATAATGCA
>NW_024735027.1:0-20330 GCF_018991925.1 Homarus americanus
CCACATATAATCAACACTTCACTTACCAGGATTCAAACCACGATCTTATAATTTAGCAGGCCTGGGTATGCTACCTCTAGGCCACCAGGACAATAAATCAGTCCTAGACTCTACTATATTTCACACAAAGCCTGTTCAACGACCTTATGGCGCCATGAACCTCTAATGGGGACCACCCGTGCCGCTTAGGTGATCAGAGCAACGTTTTACCAAATCCGGCTTCGAAACACGTGGATCCATATATATTTCATTAGCCCAATAAAGCACACGGACTTCTACATATAATCAACACCTCACCCCACCAGGATTTGAACCCACTATCTTATATTTGTGACCGGGGGACGCTACCTCTGGGCCACCAGGACAATAAAAGCATTCCAAGACTCTGCTATATTTCACACAAAGCCTGTTCAACTACCTTATGGTGCCATGAACCTCTAATGGGGACCACCCGTGCCGCTTAGGTGATCAGAGAAACGTTTAACCAAATGCGGCTTTGAAACCCGAGGATCCATATATATTTCATTAGCCCAATAAAGCACTCGGACTTCTACATATAATCAACATCTCACCCCACCAGGATTTGAACCCACGATCTTATAATTGTTACCGGTGAATGCTACCTCTGGGCCCCTAGGACAATAAAAGCAGTCCTAGACTCTGCAATATTTCACACAAAGCCTGTTCAACGAGCATATGGCGCTGTGAACCACTATAGGGGACCACCCGTGCCGCTTAGGTGATCAGAGCAACGTTTTACCAAATGCGGCTTCGAAACACAAGGATCCATATATATATTTCATCCGGCCCAATAAAACACGCGGGACTTCTACATATATTCAACGCCTCACTCCACCAGGATTTGAAGCCGATCTTCTAATTGTGACCGGGGAACGCTACCTCTGGGCCACCGGGACAATAAAAGCAGTCCTAGACTCTGCTATATTTCACACAAAGCCTGTTCAACGAGCTTATGGCTCCGTGAACCTCTAATGGTGACCACGCGTGCCGCTTAGGTGATGAGAGCAACGTTTTACCAAATGCGGCTTCAAAACACGAGGGTCCATATAGATTTCATTAGCCCAATAAAGCACGCGGACTTCTACATATAATCAACACCTCACCCCACCAGGATTCACACCCACGATCCTATAATTGTGACCGGGGTATGCTACCTCTGCGCCACCAGGACAATAAAAGCAGTCCTAGACTCTACTATATTTCATACAAAGCTTGCTCAACGACCTTATGGCGCCGTGAACCTCTTATGGGGACCACCCGCGCCGCTCAGGTGATCAGAGCAACGTTTTACCAAATCCGGCTTGGAAACACGAGGATCCATAAATATTTCATTAGCCCAATAAAGCACTCGGACTTCTACATATAATCAACACCTCACCCTACCAGGATTCAAACCCACGATCTTATAAATGTGACCGGGGAACGCTACCTCTGGGCCACCAGGACAATAAAAGCAGTCCTAGACTCTGCTATATTTCACACAAAGCCTGTTCAACGAGCTTATGGCGCTGTGAACCACTATTGGGGACCACCCGTGCCAGTTAGGTGATCAAGGCAACGTTTTACCAAATCCGGCTTGATACCACGGATCATATATATTTCGATGGCCAATAGAGCGCGGACTTCTACATATAATCAGCACCTCCACCCCACCGGGGTTGAACCCACACGATCTTATAATTGTGACGGGAACGCTACCTCTGAGCCTCCAGGAAAATAAAAGCAGTCCTAGACTCTGCTATATTTCACACAAAGCCTGTTCAACGAGGTTATGTCGCCGTGAACCTCTAATGGGGACCACCCGTGCCACTTAGGTGATCAGAGCAACGTTTTACCAAATGCGGCTTCAAAACACGAGGGTCCATATATATTTCATTAGCCCAATAAAGCACGCGGACTTCTACATATAATCAACACCTCACCCCACCAGGATTCGAACCCACGATCTTATAATTGTGACCGAGGAATGCTACCTATGGGCCACCAGGACACTATAAGCAGTCCTAGACTCTGTTATATTTCACATAAAGCCTGTTCATCGAGCTTATGGCACCGTGAACCACTATAGGGGACCACCCGTGCCGCTTAGGTGATAAGAGCAACGTTTTACCAAATCCGGCTTGGAAACACGAGGATCCATATATATTTCATTAGCCCAATAATGCATGCGGACTTCTACATATAATCAACACCTCACCCCACCAGGATTTGAACCCACGATCTTATAATTGTGACCGAGGTATGCTACCTCTGGGCCACCAGGACAATAAAAGCAGTTCTAGACTCAACTATATTTCACACAAAGCCTGTTCAACGACCTTATGGTGAAATGAACCTCTAATGGGGACCACCCGTGCCGCTTAGGTGATAAGAGCAACGTTTTACCAAATCCGGCTTGGAAACACGAGGATCCATATATATTTCATTAGCCCAATAGAGCACGCGGACTTCTACATATAATCAACACCTCACCCCACCAGGATTCAAACCCACGATCTTATAATTGTGACCGGGGAACGCTACCTCTGGGCCACCAGGACAATAAAAGCAGTCCTAGACTCTGCTTTATTTCACACAAAGGCTGTTCAACGAGCTTATAGCGCTGTGAACCACTATAGGGGACCACCCGTGCCAGTTAGGTGATCAGAGCAACGTTTTACCAAATGCGGCTTCGAAACACGAGAATCCATATATATTTCATTAGCCCAATAAAGCACGCGGACTTCTACATATATTCAACGCCTCACTCCACCAGGATTTGAAGCCGATCTTCTAATTGTGACCGGGGAACGCTACCTCTGGGCCACCAGGACAATAAAAGCAGTCCTAGACTCTGCTATATTTCACACAAAGCCTGTTCAACGAGCTTATGGCTCCGTGAACCTCTAATGGTGACCATGCGTGCCGCTTAGGTGATGAGAGCAACGTTTTACCAAATGCGGCTTCAAAACACGAGGGTCCATATAGATTTCATTAGCCCAATAAAGCACGCGGACTTCTACATATAATCAACACCTCACCCCACCAGGATTCACACCCACGATCCTATAATTGTGACCGGGGTATGCTACCTCTGCGCCACCAGGACAATAAAAGCAGTCCTAGACTCTACTATATTTCACACAAAGCTTGTTCAACGACCTTATGGCGCCGTGAACCTCTTATGGGGACCACCCGTGCCGCTTAGGTGATCAGAGCAACGTTTTACCAAATCCGGCTTGGAAACACGAGGATCCATAAATATTTCATTAGCCCAATAAAGCACTCGGACTTCTACATATAATCAACACCTCACCCCACCAGGATTCAAACCCACGATCTTATAAATGTGACCGGGGAACGCTACCTCTGGGCCACCAGGACAATAAAAGCAGTCCTAGACTCTGCTATATTTCACACAAAGCCTGTTCAACGAGCTTATGGCGCTGTGAACCACTATTGGGGACCACCCGTGCCGCTTAGGTGATCAGAGCAACGTTTTACCAAATCCGGCTTCGATACACGAGGATCCATATATATTTCATTAGCCCAATAGAGCACGCGGACTTCTACATATAATCAACACCTCACCCCACCAGGATTTGAACCCACGATCTTATAATTGTGACCGGGGAACGCTACCTCTGAGCCTCCAGGAAAATAAAAGCAGTCCTAGACTCTGCTATATTTCACACAAAGCCTGTTCAACGAGGTTATGTCGCCGTGAACCTCTAATGGGGACCACCCGTGCCACTTAGGTGATCAGAGCAACGTTTTACCAAATGCGGCTTCAAAACACGAGGGTCCATATATATTTCATTAACCCAATAAAGCACGCGGACTTCTACATATAATCAACACCTCACCCCACCAGGATTCGAACCCACGATCTTATAATTGTGACCGAGGAACGCTACCTATGGGCCACCAGGACACTATAAGCAGTCCTAGAATCTGTTATATTTCACATAAAGCCTGTTCAACGAGCTTATGGCACCGTGAACCACTATAGGGGACCACCCGTGCCGCTTAGGTGATAAGTGCAACGTTTTACCAAATCCGGCTTGGAAACACGAGGATCCATATATATTTCATTAGCCCAATAATGCATGTGGACTTCTACATATAATCAACACCTCACCCCACCAGGATTTGAACCCACGATCTTATAATTGTGACCGAGGTATGCTACCTCTGGGCCACCAGGACAATAAAAGCAGTTCTAGACTCAACTATATTTCACACAAAGCCTGTTCAACGACCTTATGGTGACATGAACCTCTAATGGGGACCACCCGTGCCGCTTAGGTGATCAGAGCAACGTTTTACCAAATCCGGCTTGGAAACACGAGGATCCACATATATTTCATTAGCCCAATAAAGCACTCGGACTTCTACATATAATCAACACCTCACCCCACCTTGATTCAAACCCACGATCTTATAATTGTGACCGGGGAACGCTACCTCTGAGCCTCCAGGAAAATAAAAGCAGTCCTAGACTCTGCTATATTTCACACAAAGCCTGTTCAACGAGCTTATGTCGCCGTGAACCTCTAATGGGGACCACCCGTGCCGCTTAGGTGATCAGAGCAACGTTTTACCAAATGCGGCTTCAAAACACTTGGGTCCATATATATTTCATTAGCCCAATAAAGCACGCGGACTTCTACATATAATCAACACCTCACCCCACCAGGATTCGAACCCACGATCTTATAATTGTGACCGAGGAACGCTACCTATGGGCCACCAGGACACTATAAGCAGTCCTAGACTCTGTTATATTTCACATAAAGCCTGTTCAACGAGCTTATGGCACCGTGAACCACTATAGGGGACCACCCGTGCAGCGTTAATTAAGAGCAACGTTTTACCGTCCGGCTTGGAAACACGAGGATCATATATATTTCATTAGCCCAGCGGCCATCGGACTTCTACATATAATCAACACCTCACCCCACCAGGATTTGAACCCGATCTTATAATTGTGACGGGGTATACTTACCTCCGGGTACCACCAGGACAATAAAAGCAGTTCCAGACTCAACTATATTTCACACAAAGCCTGTTCAACGACCTTATGGCGCCATGAACCTCTAATGGGGACCACCTGTGCCGCTTAGGTGATCAGAGCAACGTTTTACTAAATCCGGCTTCGAAACACGTGGATCCATATATATTTCACTAGCCCAATAAAGCATGCGGACTTCTACATATAATCAACACCTCACCCCACCAGGATTTGAACCCACGATCTTATAATTGTGACCGGGGAACGCTACCTCTGGGCCACCATGACAATAAAAGCAGTCCTAGACTCTACTATATTTCACACAAAGCCTGTTCAACGACCTTATGGCGCCATGAACCTCTAATGGGGACCACACGTGCCGCTTAGGTGATCAGAGCAACGTTTTACCAAATCCGGCTTGGAAACACGAGGATCCATATATATTTCATTAGCCCAATAAAGCACTCGGACTTCTACATATAATCAACACCTCACCCCACCAGGATTCAGACCCACGATCTTATAATTGTGACGGGGGTATGCTACCTCTGGGCCACCAGGACAATAAAAGCAGTCCTAGACTCTACTATATTTCACACAAAGCCTGTTCAACGACCTTATGGCGCCATGAACCTCTAATGGGGACCACTCGTGCCGCTTAGGTGATTAGAGTAACGTTTAACCAAATGCGGCTTCGAAACCCGAGGATTCATATATATATTTCATTACCCCAATAAAGCACGCAGACTTCTGCATATAATCAACGCCTCACCCCACCAGGATTTAAACCCACGATCTTATAATTGTGAAAGGGGAACGCTACCTCTGGGCCACCAGGACAATAAAAGCAGTCCTAGACTCTGCTATATTTCACACAAAGCCTGTTCAACGAGCTTATGGCGCCATGAACCTCTAATAGGGACCACCCGTCCCGCTTAGGTGATCAGAGCAACGTTTCACCCGATGACACCAAAACCACGGTCCTGCCTGTTTCATTAGCCCAATAAAGCCGCAGCGGACTTCTACATATAATCAACACACTCACCCAGCTGGGATTCAAACCCACGATCTTATAATTGCGACCGGGTATGCTACCTCTGGGCCACCCACGACAATAAAAGCAGTCCTAGACTCTGCTATATTTCACACAAAGCCTGTTCAACGACCTTATGGCGCCATGAACCTCTAATGGGGACCACCTGTGCCGCTTAGGTGATCAGAGCAACGTTTTACCAAATCCGGCTTGGAAACACGAGGATCCATATATATTTCATTAGCCCAATAGAGCACTCGGACTTCTACATATAATCAACACCTCACCCCACCAGGATTCAGACCCACGATCTTATAATTGTGACCGGGGTATGCTACATCTGGGCCACCAGGACAATAAAAGCAGTCCTAGACTCTACTATATTTCACACAAAGCCTGTTCAACGACCTTATGTCGCCGTGAACCTCTAATGGGGACCACCCGTGCCGGTTAGGTGATCAGAGCAACGTTTTACCATATGGGGCTTCAAAACACGAGGGTCCATAAATATTTCATTAGCCCAATAAAGCACGCGGACTTCTATATATAATCAACACTTCACCCCACCAGGATTCAAACCCACGATCTTATAATTGTGACCTGGGTATGCTACCTCTAGGCCACCAGGACAATAAATCAGTCCTAGACTCTACTATATTTCACACAAAGCCTGTTCAACGACCTTATGGCGCCATGAACCTCTAATGGGGACCACCCGTGCCGCTTAGGTGATCAGAGCAACGTTTTACCAAATCCGGCTTCGAAACACGTGGATCCATATATATTTCATTAGCCCATTAAAGCACACGGACTTCTACATATAATCAACACCTCACCCCACCAGGATTTGAACCCACTATCTTATATATGTGACCGGGGGACGCTACCTCTGGGCCACCAGGACAATAAAAGCATTCCAAGACTCTGCTATATTTCACACAAAGCCTGTTCAACTACCTTATGGCGCCATGAACCTCTAATGGGGACCACCCGTGCCGCTTAGGTGATCAGAGTAACGTTTAACCAAATGCGGCTTTGAAACCCGAGGATCCATATATATTTCATTAGCCCAATAAAGCACTCGGACTTCTACATATAATCAACACCTCACCCCACCAGGATTCAAACCCACGATCTTATAATTGTGACCGGGGAACGCTACCTCTGGGCCACCAGGACAATAAAAGCAGTCCTAGACTCTGCTATATTTCACACAAAGGCTGTTCAACGAGCTTATGGCGCTGTGAACCACTATAGGGGACCACCCGTGCCAGTTAGGTGATCAGAGCAACGTTTTACCAAATGCGGCTTCGAAACACGAGAATCCATATATATTTCATTAGCCCAATAAAGCACGCGGATTCTACATATATTCAACGCCTCACTCCACCAGGATTTGAAGCCGATCTTCTAATTGTGACCGGGGAACGCTACCTCTGGGCCACCAGGACAATAAAAGCAGTCCTAGACTCTGCTATATTTCACACAAAGCCTGTTCAACGAGCTTATGGCTCCGTGAACCTCTAATGGTGACCACGCGTGCCGCTTAGGTGATGAGAGCAACGTTTTACCAAATGCGGCTTCAAAACACGAGGGTCCATATAGATTTCATTAGCCCAATAAAGCACGCGGACTTCTACATATAATCAACACCTCACCCCACCAGGATTCACACCCACGATCCTATAATTGTGACCGGGGTATGCTACCTCTGCGCCACCAGGACAATAAAAGCAGTCCTAGACTCTACTATATTTCATACAAAGCTTGCTCAACGACCTTATGGCGCCGTGAACCTCTTATGGGGACCACCCGCGCCGCTCAGGTGATCAGAGCAACGTTTTACCAAATCCGGCTTGGAAACACGAGGATCCATAAATATTTCATTAGCCCAATAAAGCACTCGGACTTCTACATATAATCAACACCTCACCCCACCAGGATTCAAACCCACGATCTTATAAATGTGACCGGGGAACGCTACCTCTGGGCCACCAGGACAATAAAAGCAGTCCTAGACTCTGCTATATTTCACACAAAGCCTGTTCAACGACCTTATGGCGCTGTGAACCACTATTGGGGACCACCCGTGCCAGTTAGGTGATCAGAGCAACGTTTTACCAAACCGCTTCTCGATACACGAGATCCATATATATTTCATTAGCCCAATAGAGCACGCTGACTTCTACATATAATCAACACTCACCCCCTACCAGGATTTGAACCCACGATCTTATAATTGTGACCGGGGAACGCTACCTCTGAGCCTCCAGGAAAATAAAAGCAGTCCTAGACTCTGCTATATTTCACACAAAGCCTGTTCAACGAGGTTATGTCGCCGTGAACCTCTAATGGGGACCACCCGTGCCACTTAGGTGATCAGAGCAACGTTTTACCAAATGCGGCTTCAAAACACGAGGGTCCATATATATTTCATTAGCCCAATAAAGCACGCGGACTTCTACATATAATCAACACCTCACCCTACCAGGATTCGAACCCACGATCTTATAATTGTGACCGAGGAACGCTACCTATGGGCCACCAGGACACTATAAGCAGTCCTAGACTCTGTTATATTTCACATAAAGCCTGTTCAACGAGCTTATGGCAATCGCGGGAACCACTATAGGTTCTACCCGTAAGCCGCTTAGGTGATAAGAGTTAGTCGTTTTACCAAATCCGCTTGGAAACATCTGTGATCCATATATATTTTCATTAGCCCAATAACAATGCATGACTTCTACATATAATCAACACCTCATCCCACCAGCATTTGAACTCACGATCTTATAATTGTGACTGGGGAACGCTACCTCTGGACCACGAAGACACTAAAAGCAGTCCTTGACTCTGCTATATTTCACACAAAGCCTGTTCAACGAGCTTATGGCGCCGTGAAACTCTAATGGGGACCACCCGTGCCGCTTAGGTGATCAGAGCAACGTTTTACCTAATCCGGTTTCGAAAAACGAGGATCCATATATATTTCTTATTAGCCCAATAAAGCATGCGGACTTCTACATATAATCAACACCTCACCTCCCCACCAGGATTCGAACCCACGATCTTATAATTGTGACCGAGGAACGCTACCTATGGGCCACCAGGACACTATAAGCAGTCCTAGACTCTACTATATTTCACACAAAGCCTGTTCAACGACATTATGGCGCCATGAACCTCTAATGGGGACCACCGTACCGCTTAGGTGATCAGAGCAAGGTTTACCAAATCCGGCGTGGAAACACGAGTATCCATATAAATTTCATTAGCCCAATAAAGCACGCGGACTTCTACATATAATCAACACCTCACCCCACCAGGATTCAGACCCACGATCTTATAATTGTGACCGGGGTATGCTACATCTGGGCCACCAGGACAATAAAAGCAGTCCTAGACTCTACTATATTTCACACAAAGCCTGTTCAACGACCTTATGGCGCCATGAACCTCTAATGGGGACCACTCGTGCCGCTTAGGTGATTAGAGTAACGTTTAACCAAATGCGGCTTCGAAACCCGAGGATTCATATATATATTTCATTACCCCAATAAAGCACGCAGACTTCTGCATATAATCAACGCCTCACCCCACCAGGATTTAAACCCACGATCGTATAATTGTGACCGGGGAACGCTACCGCTGGGCCACAAGGACAATAAAAGCAGTCCTAGACTCTACTATATTTCACACAAAGCCTGTTCAACGACCTTATGGCGCCATGAACCTCTAATGGGGACCACCCGTGGCGCTTAGGTGATTAGAGTAACGTTTATCCAAATGCGGCTTCGAAACCCGAGGATCCATATATATTTCATTAGCCCAATAAAGCACGCAGACTTCTGCATATAATCAACGCCTCACCCCATCAGGATTTATACCCACGATCTTATAATTGTGAAAAGGGAACTCTACCTCTGGGCCACCAGGAAAATAAAAGCAGTCCTAGACTCTACTATATTTCACACAAAGCCTGTTCAACGACCTTATGGCGCCATGAACCTCTACTGGGGACCACCCGTGCTGCTTAGGTGATCAGAGCAACGTTTTACCAAATCCGGCTTCGAAACACGTGGATCCATATATATTTCATTAGCCCAATAAAGCACGCGGACTTCTACATATATTCAACGCCTCACGCCACCAGGATTTGAAGCCGATCTTCTAATTGTGACCGGGGAACGCTACCTCTAGGCCACCAGGACAATAAAAGCAGTCCTAGACTCTGCTATATTTCACACAAAGCCTGTTCAACGAGCTTATGGCTCCGTGAACCTCTAATGGGGACCACGCGTGCCGCTTAGGTGATGAGAGCAACGTTTTACCAAATGCGGCTTCAAAACACGAGGGTCCATATATATTTCATTAGCCCAATAAAGCACGCGGACTTCTACATATAATCAACACCTCACCCCACCAGGATTCAAACCCACGATCTTATAATTGTGACCGGGGAACGCTACCTCTGGGCCACCAGGACAATAAAAGCAGTCCTAGACTCTGCTATATTTCACACAAAGTCTGTTCAACGAGCTTATGGCGCTGTGAACCACTATAAGGGACCACCCGTGCCAGTTAGGTGATCAGAGCAACGTTTTACCAAATGCGGCTTCGAAACACGAGGATCCATATATATTTCATTAGCCCAATAAAGCACGCGGACTTCTACATATATTCAACGCCTCACCCCACCAGGATTTGAAGCCATCTTCTAATTCAGACCGGGGAACGCCAATTTGGCCCAATTAGGACAATAAAAGCAGTCCCTGTATTCTGCTATATTTCACACAGTCAGTTTAACGAGCTTATGGCGCTTGTGAACCTCTAATGGGGGAATTTCACCCGTACGCTTAGGTGATCAGAGCAACGTTTTACCAGATCCGCTGATAACGAGATCCATATTAATTTATTAGCCCAATAAAGCACGCGACTTCTACATATAATCAACACTACCCCACCAGGATTTGAACCCACGATCTTATAAATGTGACCGGGGAACGATACCTCTGGGCCACCAGTTCAATAAAAGCAGTCCTAGACTCTGCTATGTTTCACTCAAAGCCTGTTCAACTAGCTTTTGGCATCGTGAACCTCTAATGGGGACCACCCGTGCCGCTTGGGTGATCATAGCAACGTTTTACCAAATGCGGCTTCGAAACACGAGGATCCATATATATATCATTAGCCCAATATAGTACGCAGACCTCATCATATAATCAACACCTCACCCCACGAGGATTCGAACCCACGATCTTCTAATTGTGACCGGGGAACGCTACCTCTGGGCCACCAGGACAATAAAAGCAGTCCTAGACTCTGCTATATTTCACACAAAGCCTGTTCAACGAGCTTATGGCGCTGTGAACCACTATAAGGGACCACCCGTGCCAGTTAGGTGATCAGAGCAACGTTTTACCAAATGCGGCTTCGAAACACGAGGATCCATATATATTTCATTAGCCCAATAAAGCACGTGGACTTCTACATAAAATCAACACCTCACCCCACCAGGATTTAAACCCACGATCTTATAATTGTGAACGGGGAACGCTACCTCTGGGCCTCCAGGAAAATAAAAGCAGTCCTAGACTATGCTATATTTCACACAAAGCCTGTTCAACGAGCTTATGTCGCCGTGAACCTCTAATGGGGACCACCCGTGCCGCTTAGATGATCAGAGCAACGTTTTACCAAATGTGGCTTCAAAACACGAGGGTCCATATATATTTCATTAGCCCAATAAAGCACGCTGACTTCTACATATAATCAACACCTAAACCCACCAGGATTCAAACCCACGATCTTATAATTGTGACCGGGGTATGCTACCTCTGCGCCACCAGGACAATAAAAGCAGTTCTAGACTCAACTATATTTCACACAAAGCCTGTTCAACGACCTTATGGCGCCATGAACCTCTAATGGGGACCACCTGTGCCGCGTAGGTGATCAGAGCAACGTTTTACCAAATCCGGCTTCGGAACACGTGAATCCATATATATTTCATTAGCCCAATAAAGCACGCGGACTTCTACATATAATCAACACCTCACCCCACTAGGATATGAACCCACGATCTTATAATTGTGACCGGGGTATGCTACCGCTGGGCCACCAGGACAATAAAAGCAGTCCTAGACTCTGCTATATTTCACACAAAGCTTGTTCAACGAGCTTATGGCTCCGTGAACCTCTAATGGGGACCACGCGTGCCGCTTAGGTGATGAGAGCAACGTTTTACCAAATGCGGCTTCAAAACACGAGGGTCCATATATATTTCATTAGCCCAATATAGCACGCGGATTTCTACATATAATCAACACCTCACCCCACCAGGATTCAAACCCACGATCTTATAATTGTGGCCGGGTATGCTACCTCTGCGCACCGAAACAATAAAAAGCAGTCCTAGACTCTACTATATTTCACAAAAGCCTGTTCAGCGACCTTGTAGCGCCGTGAGCCTCTAATAGGGACCACCCATGCACGCTTAGGTGATCAGAGCAACGTTTTACCAAATCCGGCTTGGAAACACGAGGATCCATATATATTTCATTAGCCCAATAAGGCACTCGGACTTCTACATATAATCAACACCTCACCCCACCAGGATTCAAACTCACGATCTTATAATTGTGACCGGGGAACGCTACCTCTGGGCCACCAGGACAATAAAAGCAGTCCTAGACTCAGCTATATTTCACACAAAGCATGTTCAACGAGCTTATGGCGACGTGAACCTCTAATGGGGACGACCCATGCCTCTTAGGTGATCACAGCAACGTTTTAATAAATGCGGCATCGAAACTCGAGGATCCATATATATTTCATTAGCCCAATAAAGCACACGGACTTCTACATATAATCAACACCTTACCCCACCAGGATTTGAACCCACTATCTTATATTTGTGACCGGGGGACGCTACCTCTGGGCCACCAGGACAATAAAAGCATTCCAAGACTCTGCTATATTTCACACAAAGCGTGTTCAACGACCTTATGGCGCCATGAACCTCTAATGGGGACCACCCGTGCCACTTAGGTGATCAGAGTAACGTTTAACCAAATGCGGCTTTGAAACCCGAGGATTCATATATATTTCATTAGCCCAATAAAGCACTCGGACTTCTACATATAATCAATACCTCACTCCACCAGGATTCAAACCCACGATCTTATAATTGTGACCGGGGAACGCTACATCTGGGCCACCAGGACAATAAAAGCAGTCCTAGACTCTGCTATATTTCACACAAAGCCTGTTCAACGAGCTTATGGCGCTGTGAACCACTATAGGTGACCACCCGTGCCAGTTAGGTGATCAGAGCAACGTTTTACCAAATGCGGCTTCGAAACACGAGGATCCATATATATTTCCTTAGCCCAATAAAGCACGAGGACTTCTACATATATTCAGCGCCTCACGCCACCAGGATTTGAAGCCGATCTTCTAATTGTGAACGGGGAACGCTACCTCTGGGCAACCAGGACAATAAATGCAGTCCTAGACTCTACTATATTTCACACAAAGCCTGTTCAACGACCTTATGGCGCCATGAACCTCTAATGGGGACCACCCGTGCCGCTTAGGTGATCAGAGTAACGTTTAACCAAATGCGGCTTTGAAACCCGAGGATCCATATATATTTCATTAGCCCAATAAAGCACTCGGACTTCTACATATAATCAACACCTCACCCCACCAGGATTCAAACCCACGATCTTATAATTGTGACCGGGGAACGCTACCTCTGAGCCTCCAGGAAAATAAAAGCAGTCCTAGACTCTGCTATATTTCACACAAAGCCTGTTCAACGAGCTTATGTCGCCGTGAACCTCTAATGGGGACCACCCGTGCCGCTTAGGTGATCAGAGCAACGTTTTACCAAATGCGGCTTCAAAACACGAGGGTCCATATATATTTCATTAGCCCAATAAAGCACGCGGACTTCTACATATAATCAACACCTCACCCCACCAGGATTCAAACCCACGATCTTATAATTGTGACCAGGGAACGCTACCTCTGGGCCACCAGGACAATAAAAGCAGTCCTAGACTCTGCTATATTTCACACAAAGCCTGTTCAACGAGCTTATGGCGCTGTGAACCACTATAAGGGACCACCCGTGCCAGTTAGGTGATCAGAGCAACGTTTTACCAAATGCGGCTTCGAAACACGAGGATCCATATATATTTCATTAGCCCAATAAAGCACGCGGACTTCTACATATATTCAACGCCTCACCCCACCAGGATTTGAAGCCGATCTTCTAATTGTGACCGGGGAACGCTACCTCTGGGCCACCAGGACAATAAAAGCAGTCCTAGACTCTGCTATATTTCACACAAAGCCAGTTTAACGAGCTTATGGCGCTGTGAACCTCTAATGGGGACCACCCGTGCCGCTTAGGTGATCAGAGCAACGTTTTACCAAATCCGGCTTCGATACACGAGGATCCATATATATTTCATTAGCCCAATAAAGCACTCGGACTTCTACATATAATCAACACCTCACCCCACTAGGATATGAACCCACGATCTTATAATTGTGACCGGGGTATGCTACCGCTGGGCCACCAGGACAATAAAAGCAGTCCTAGACTCTACTATATTTCACACAAAGCCTGTTCAACGAGGTTATGACGGTGTGAACCTCTAATGGGGACCACCCGTGCCGCTTAGGTGATAAGAGCAACGTTTTACCAAATCCGGCTTGGAAACACGAGGATCCATATATATTTCATTAGCCCAATAGAGCACGCGGACTTCTACATAATATCAACACCTCACCCCACCAGGATTCAAACCCACGATCTTATAATTGTGACCGGGAAACGCTACCTCTGGGCCACCAGGACAATAAAAGCAGTCCTAGACTCTGCTATATTTCACACAAAGCCTGTTCAACGAGCTTATGGCGCTGTGAACCACAATAAGGGACCACCCGTGCCAGTTAGGTGATCAGAGCAACGTTTTACCAAATGCGGCTTCGAAACACGAGGATCCATATATATTTCATTAGCCCAATAAAGCACGCGGACTTCTACATAAAATCAACACCTCACCCCACAAGGATTTAAACCCACGATATTATAATTGTGACCGGGGAACGCTACCTCTGGGCCTCCAGGAAAATAAAAGCAGTCCTAGACTATGCTATATTTCACACAAAGCCTGTTCAACGAGCTTATGTCGCCGTGAACCTCTAATGGGGACCACCCGTGCCGCTTAGATGATCAGAGCAACGTATTACCAAATGTGGCTTCAAAACACGTGGATCCATATATATTTCATTAGCCCAATAAAGCACTCGGAATTCTACATATAATCAACACCTCACCCCACTAGGATATGAACCCACGATCTTATAATTGTGACCGGGGTATGCGACCGCTGGGCCACCAGGACAATAAAAGCAGTCCTAGACTCTGCTTTATATTTCGAATAGCCTGTTCAACGACCTTATGGCGCCATGGCAGACCTCGATAGGGACCACCGTGCCGCTTAGTGATCAGAGTAGCGTTTAACCGTCACGACTGAAACCGAAGTTCATATATGTTTTGGTAGCCCAATAAAGCCTCGGGACTTCTACATATAATCAACACCTCACCCCACCAGGATTCAAACCCACGATCTTATAATTGTGACCGGGGAGACTTTACCTCTGGGCCACCAGGACAATAAAACAGTCTAGACTCTGTTATATTTCACGCAAAAGCCTGTTCATGAGCTTATGGCATTGAACCACTATGAGGGACCACCGGCGCTTAGGTGATAAAACGGCGTTTTGCAAATCCGGCTTCGAAACACGAGGATCCATATATATTTCATTAGCCCAATAATGCATGCGGACTTCTACATATAATCAACACCTCACCCCACCAGGATTTGAACCCGCGATCTTATAATTGTGACCGGGGAACGCTACCTCTGGGCAACCAGGACAATAAATGCAGTCCTAGACTCTACTATATTTCACACAAAGCCTGTTCAACGACCTTATGGTGCCATGAACCTCTAATGGGGACCACCCGTGCCGCTTAGGTGATAAGAGCAACGTTTTACCAAATCCGGCTTGGAAACACGAGGATCCATATATATTTCATTAGCCCAATAGAGTAGGCGGACTTCTACATATAATCAGCACCTCACCCCACCAGGATTTGAACCCACGATCTTATAAATGTGACCGGGGAACGCTACCTCTGGGCAACCAGGACAATAAAAGCAGTCCTAGACTCTTCCATATTTCACACAAAGCCTGTTCAACGAGCTTATGGCGGTTGCGGAACCTCCTAATAGAGGACCACATGTGCGCTTAGGAGATCAGAGCAACGTTTTACCAAATCCGGCTTGGAAACGCGAGGATCCATATATATTTCATTAGCCCAATAAAGCACGCGGACTTCTACATAAAATCAACACCTCACCCCACCAGGATTTAAACCCACGATCTTATAATTGTGACCGGGGAACGCTATATCTGGGCCTCCAGGAAAATAAAAGCAGTCCTAGACTCTGCTATATTTCACACAAAGCCTGTTCAGCGAGCTTATGTCGCCGTGAACCTCTAATGGGGATCACCCGTGCCGCTTAGATGATCAGAGCAACGTTTTACCAAATGCGGTTTCAAAACACGAGGGTCCATATATATTTCATTAGCCCAATAAAGCACGCGGACTTCTACATATAATCAACACGATTCTGAACCAGGACGTAAGCAGTCCACAGACTCTGCTTCCTATTTCACACAAAGCCTGTTCAACGAGCTTATGGCGCTGTGAACCACTATAGGTGACCACCCGTGCCAGTTAGGTGATCAGAGCAACGTTTTACCAAATGCGGCTTCGAAACACGAGGATCCATATATATTTCCTTAGCCCAATAAAGCACTCGGACTTCTACATATATTCAGCGCCTCACGCCACCAGGATCTGAAGCCGATCTTCTAATTGTGAACGGGGAACGCTACCTCTGGGCCACCAGGACAATAAAAGCAGTCCTAGACTCTGCTATATTTCACACAAAGCCAGTTTAACGAGCTTATGGCGCTGTGAACCTCTAATGGGGACCACCCGTGCCGCTTAGGTGATCAGAGCAACGTTTTACCAAATCCGGCTTCGATACACGAGGATCCATATATATTTCATTAGCCCAATAAAGCACTCGGACTTCTACATATAATCAACACCTCACCCCACTAGGATATGAACCCACGATCTTATAATTGTGACCGGGGTATGCTACCGCTGGGCCACCAGGACAATAAAAGCAGTCCTAGACTCTACTATATTTCACACAAAGCCTGTTCAACGAGGTTGTGGTGTGAACCCTCTAATAAAGGGACCACCCGTGCGCTTGGGTGATAAGGCAACGTTTTACCAAATCCGGCTTGGAAACACGAGGATCCATATATATTTCATTAGCCCAATAGAGCACGCGGACTTCTACATAATATCAACACCTCACCCCACCAGGATTCAAACCCACGATCTTATATTTGTGACCGGGAAACGCTACCTCTGGGCCACCAGGACAATAAAAGCAGTCCTAGACTCTGCTATATTTCACACAAAGCCTGTTCAACGAGCTTATGGCGCTGTGAACCACAATAAGGGACCACCCGTGCCAGTTAGGTGATCAGAGCAACGTTTTACCAAATGCGGCTTCGAAACACGAGGATCCATATATATTTCATTAGCCCAATAAAGCACGCGGACTTCTACATAAAATCAACACCTCACCCCACCAGGATTTAAACCCACGATATTATAATTGTGACCGGGGAACGCTACCTCTGGGCCTCCAGGAAAATAAAAGCATTCCTAGACTATGCTATATTTCACACAAAGCCTGTTCAACGAGCTTATGTCGCCGTGAACCTCTAATGGGGACCACCCGTGCCGCTTAGATGATCAGAGCAACGTTTTACCAAATCCGGATTCGAAACACGAGGATCCATATATATTTCATTAGCCCAATAAAGCACACGGACTTCTACATATAATCAACACCTCACCCCACCAGGATTTGAACCCACTATCTTATATTTGTGACCGGGGGACGCTACCTCTGAGCCACCAGGACAATAAAAGCATTCCAAGACTCTGCTATATTTCACACAAAGCCTGTTCAACGACCTTATGGCGCCATGAACCTCGAATGGGGACCACCCGTGCCGCTTAGGTGATCAGAGTAACGTTTAACCAAATGCGGCTTTGAAACCCGAGGATTCATATATATTTCATTAGCCCAATAAAGCACTCGGACTTCTACATATAATCAACACCTCACCCCACCAGGATTCAAACCCACGATCTTATAATTGTGACCGGGGAACGCTACCTATGGGCCACCAGGACACTATAAGCAGTCCTAGACTCTGTTATATTTCACATAAAGCCTGTTCAACGAGCTTATGGCACCGTGAACCACTATAGGGGACCACCCGTGCCGCTTAGGTGATAAGAGCAACGTTTTACCAAATCCGGCTTGGAAACACGAGGATCCATATATATTTCATTAGCCCAATAATGCATGCGGACTTCTATATATAATCAACACCTCACCCCACGAGGATTGGAACCCACGATCTTATAATTGTGACCGGGGAACGCTACCTCTGGGCAACCAGGACAATAAATGCAGTCCTAGACTCTACTATATTTCACACAAAGGCTGTTCAACGACCTTATGGTGCCATGAACCTCTATTGGGGACCACCCGTGCCGCTTAGGTGATAACAGCAACGTTTTACCAAATCCGGCTTGGAAACACGAGGATCCATATATATTTCATTAGACCAATAGAGTAGGCGGACTTCTACATATAATCAGCACCTCACCCCACCAGGATTTGAACCTACGATCTTATAAATGTGACCGGGGAACGCTACCTCTGGGCAGCCAGGACAATAAAAGCAGTCCTAGACTCTACCATATTTCACACAAAGCCTGTTCAACGAGCTTATGGCGGTGTGAACCTCTAATGGGGACCACATGTGCCGCTTAGGAGATCAGAGCAACGTTTTACCAAATCCGGCTTGGAAACGCGAGGATCCATATATATTTCATTAGCCCAATAAAGCACGCGGACTTCTACATAAAATCAACACCTCACCCCACCAGGATTTAAACCCACGATCTTATAATTGTGACCGGGGAACGCTATATCTGGGCCTCCAGGAAAATAAAAGCAGTCCTAGACTCTGCTATATTTCACACAAAGCCTGTTCAGCGAGCTTATGTCGCCGTGAACCTCTAATGGGGATCACCCGTGCCGCTTAGGTGATCAGAGCAACGATTTACCAAATGCGGTTTCAAAACACGAGGGTCCATATATATTTCATTAGCCCAATAAAGCACGCGGACTTCTACATATAATCAACACCTAAACCCACCAGGATTCAAACCCACGATCTTATAATTGTGAAAAAGGAACGATACCTATGGGCCACCAGGACACTATAAGCAGTTCTAGACTCATCTATATTTCACACAAAGCCTGTTCAATGACCTTATGGCGCCAGGAACCTCTAATGGGGACCACCTGTGCCGCTTAGGTGATCAGAGCAACGTTTTACCAAATCCGGCTTCGAAACACGTGGATCCATATATATTTCATTAGCCCAAAAAAGCACTCGGACTTCTACATATAATCAACACCTCACCCCACCAGTATTTGAACCCACGATCTTATAATTGTGACCGCGGTATGCTACCGCTGGGCCACCAGGACAATAAAAGCAGTCCTAGACTCTACTATATTTCACACAAAGCCTGTTCAACGACCTTATGGCGCAATGAACCTCTAAAGCGGACCACCCGTGCCGCTTAGGTGATTAGAGTAACGTTTAACCAAATGCGGCTTCGAAACCCGAGGATCCATATATATTTCATTAGCCCAATAAAGCACGCAGACTTCTGCATATAATCAACGCCTCACCCCACCAGGATTGAAACCCACGATCATATAATTGTGACCGGGGAACGCTACCTCTGGGCCACCAGGACAATAAAAGCAGTCCTAGACGCTGCTATATTTTACACAAAGTCTGTTCAACGAGCTTATGGCGCTGTGAACCACTATAGGGGACCCCCCGTGCCAGTTAGGTGATCAGAGCAACGTTTTACCAAATGCGGCTTCGAAACACGAGGATCCATATATATTTCATTAGCCCAATAAAGCACGCGGACTTCTACATATATTCAACGGCTCACCCCACCAGGATTTGAAGCCAATCTTCTAATTGTGACCAGGGAACGCTACC
>NW_024735028.1:0-9549 GCF_018991925.1 Homarus americanus
GGAATGTACAAATTGGGTGAATGGGATGCTCGGGTAAATGAAGATGTTTGGCTCAGTAATACGTAGTGTAGAACAAATGACTTTGGTGGATAAATTCAGAAGTTAGAAAAGGATAAATAAGCACTGGTTTGGTAATAGAGTTGTGGATATGTGGAATAGGCTACCGAGTGCTATAGTAGGATCGGGGACGCTAGGGAGCTTCAAGACGAAGTTGGATAGGCACATGGAAGTGCTGGGATGGGTGTGAAAGGGATCTGCCCTGTATGGGCCAGTCGGCCTCCTGCATTATCCCACTTTCTTATGTTCTTATGTTCTTATGTTCACCTCACAATCTTTACTACATCTCACCTCACAATCTTCACTACATTTCACTTCACAATCTTCACTACATCTCACTTCACAATCTCCACTACATCTCACTTCACAATCTTCACTACATCTCACTTCACAATCTTCACTACATCTCACTGCACAATCTTCACTACATCTCACTTCACAACCTTCACTACATCTCACTTCACAATCTTCACTACATCTCACTTCACATCTTCACTACATCTCACTTCACAATCTTCACCATATCTCACTTCACAATCTTCACCACATCTCACGTCACAATCTTCACCAAATCTCACTTCACAATCTTCACCACATCTCACTTCACAATCTTTACCACATCTCACTTCACAATCTTCACTACATCTCACTTCACAATCTTCATTACATCTCACTTCACAATCTTCACTATATCTCACTTCACAATCTTCACTACATCTCACTTCACAATCTTCACTACATCTCACTTCACAATCTTCACTACATCCCACTTCACAATCTTCACTTCTCAATTACAATCTTCTTTCATCTCATACAATCTTACACTACATCTCCTTCTAATCTTCTTTCTGTCACTTACAATCTCTTCATCTCACTTCCCAAATGCCTGCCCTTCACAAACTTCCTGCATCTCCTTCCACAATCTTACATCTCTTCACAATCTTCGTACATCTCATACAATCTTCACCATCTCACTTCCCACAATCTTTCCTACATCTCCTTCACAATCTTTACTACATCTCACCTCACAATCTTCACTACATTTCACTTCACAATCTTCACTACATCTCACTTCACAATCTTCACTACATCTCACTTCACAATCTTCACTACATCTCACTTCACAATCTTACTACATCTCACTACACAATCTTCACTACATCTCACTTCACAACCTTCACTACATCTCACTTCACAATCTTCACTACATCTCACTTCACATCTTCACTACATCTCACTTCACAATCTTCACCATATCTCACATCACAATCTTCACCACATCTCACTTCACAATCTTCACCACATCTCACTTCACAATCTTCACCACATCTCACTTCACAATCTTTACCACATCTCACTTCACAATCTTAACTACATCTCACTTCACAATCTTCACTACATCTCACTTCACAATCTTCACTACATCTCACTTCACAATCTTCACTACATCTCACTTCACAATCTTCACTACATCTCACTTCACAATCTTCATTACATCTCACTTCACAATCTTCACTACATCTCACTTCACAATCTTCACTACATCTCACTTCACAATCTTCACCACATCTGACTTCACAATCTTCACTACATCTCACTTCACAATCTTCACTACATCTCACTTCGCAATCTTCACTAACACCATCCTTCATCACTACATATAACATCCATCATCACTACTTATAACACCATCCATCATCATCACTACATATAATACTATCCATCATCACTACATATAACACGATCCATCATCACTACATATAACACCATCCACCATCACTACATATAGAACCATCCATCACGACATATAACACCATCCGACATCATTACATATAACACCAACCATCATCACTACATATAACATCATCCATCATCACTACATATAACTTCATCCATCATCACTACATATAACACCATCCATCATCACTACATATAAAACCAACCTATCATCACTACATATAACATCATCCATCATCCCTACATATAACACCATCCATCATCACTACATATAGAACCATCCTATCATCACTACATCATCATCTTTACCATCATCGCCATACATCATCGTACTAAACAAAATATTTTTCACATATAACACCATCCAGCATCACTACATATAACACCAACCATCATCACTACATATAACATCATGCATCATCAATATATATATATAACACCATCCATCATCACTACATATATTACCCTCTTATCATCACTACATATAACACCATCCATCATTACTACAATATAACGCCATCCTTCATCACTACATATAACACCATCCATCATCACTACATATTATAACACCATCCATCATCTTTACAAACACCATCCCTCTTTACTATAGTGATAAACAGAGCTTTATTTTGTTGTCAATTTCTTTAAATTCCAACCTTATTAAACCGTAATTCTTTCTGTATGGTCAAATTTTGATTTGACCTCAGTGAGAGAGCTGTTAGTGTCAGTACATCACAATGGTGTTCCGACGCACTGTATCGAAGGTGACTAAGGTGGAGGTGAAGCCTTGCCAGATGAAGGAGAAGGGCCCCCGATCTAACAAACTGCAGACCACAAAACACACTAAGACCCAAAACAACAAGACCCAAAACAACAAGAAGAAGAAGGAAACTACCACTTTCTGCCGTGTACAAAAGGACCAGTACCTGCCATGGGGAGACTACATCTTCACCGGGAAAAAGACACAAAAGAAGCGCTGAACCTACGCTTCTGATATTTAAAAATACTGTAATAAAAAACATATTAATTGATTTTTTTTGTATTATTTATGCTTTTATTATTTTCATCTGTAAACGTGCTGTTTTGGGAATATATTTTGAGTTACATAATATTTAGGTACAGCAGTTTATTTCACTGTATCTACTTGTTTACCAAGTAACTGGACTTACAGTCTCCGATCGGGATTCTCAAAACAAATATTTGGCATCGAACTCCGTAAGTGAGCTCGTAATCTAGCCTGTAACTTACAGGACCTCAACACGATCAACCTGGATATAGTAGTCGCTATTTCCGGATTGCATGAAAAAAAATTAATAATATATGTTTTAATAATGCTTGTTAGACTTGTTTTATCATAGAATAATGAAGAAAATGTTTTGTACATCAACATACTAAAATACAATATTAGTTTTTTTTTACGACAAGAAGAGGCTTGGCTGTTCTATTTCTCGCTTTATGGAAGAGATGCAGCTTTTGTCTTCTTACAACTTTTCAAGTAATTTGTACCAAAATAGAAGATTTTTATTGTCCACATTTAGGGTATATTTTTTTTTATGACTGAATAAACTTGCAGATAGACCTTATTAATGTGGTATAGCTGTAAATATCCTTCAGTAATGAAATCCAAATATGAGGTCAAGTGAACATTTTTGCTTAGACTCCGCCTTTGTTAGGACCAAGTTATAACAAGTTATTCTGCCAAGTATCCAATAAGTACCCATGACTCAGAGTTAAATAATACCTAACCTAATCTAAGTTCATCAAACTTAATAAAAAAAGTGGGGCAAAAAATAAGTGGTAAAGAAATTTTTTTCTCAGAAAAAGAATTATATTCAGAGGTTTTTTATCCGATACCTTCAGTCGTGATTATTTTGATGCAAAATTAGTAAAATGTATTTAACCCTAACACTACCTCACCTTACCTAATCTTACCTTACCTTATCTAACCTAACCTAATGTTACCTAACCTAACCAAGCCGCAACGCTCATGACACAATTGAGTTCTCTAGAAAGTTTTAATTTCATTTTCTTTTTTTAAAAATACATTTGCAGAGACAACAAACTTTTGATAATTATTTCTCCAACATATCTATAAATCTGTTGATGATATATAAATTTAGGATAGGTTAGGTTTGGTGTGATTAGGATAGGTTAGGCTAGTTTAGGATAGTCTAAGTTAGCTTAGGAAAGGCTAAGTTATGTTACGATTGTTATGACCGTGTCGTATTTTTCTTTTTTTTTATATAATATGCTTCCATATTATTCCTGTAATGCTGTGTTGTATTCACTATTATATAATCTAATCACCTTACCCTGTGCTGTTAAGGTTTTAAATGTTATTTGTTCAAACCCATTTTGTATTGTAACCAGTATTCTTTGTTCTCTAACGACCATCTGCATCGTTAAACGACCCACCGGCGGGTCGAGTGGCGGGAACCGACCTTATATATAGGACCCACCAACTGACTTGAGTCAGTTCAGTCCTCTTGTCATACAGTACACGTCCTTTGTGTGTCACTTGTTACTTAAACTTAATTTATTTGTGTTGTTCCTGTCGCCACCAATGTGGTATATCTATGTGAGTACCTATTTATGTCTCTGTTTGTGTCCATCAGTATTTGCTTAGTTGTATTCAAGTAATTCAGTGTTGTTTCACGTTAGTTAATTTCAGTGATAGTTTTTATATGTTTATGCAGTGTTAACGTAATCCAATGCTTTATTTTTATTCTTTTGATGTTTCGATGTTTTGTATCACTTGTGTCTTAAAAGTTTCGATGGTGAATCAATTTGTTGTGACAGCCTACGAGGCTCTTTATTGTGTTAATATTTAATCAATTAAATTCTTAAAGGTTTACTTTATTTTTCTTCTCTTTTAATCTACTTCACTTTTTGTTTGGTTACGCCTAGAACCTGGATATTTAAGTAAATTAAGAGACGGCGTAACACGATACACTAGGTTAGGTTTTAATCTGCATGATATTTTTACTGAACTTTTAAACGATGGCAGCAGGGTATCGATCACGAAAATAACACTTTGGTAGTTATAACATTTGATAAAGTTTATTATTACTGTAACATGAAACAAATCACTATAGCTGTACTTATCAATCCAGTATTAAATCTGTATTATCTTTGACCATCGCTCATTGGCCAGCTTATCTCTGCACTGTTCTCTGATATAATAAAGTATTGGTGAATGGGAATATTAATCATTTGTGAGTCACTTACTATAAAGGAAACTGTAACGGATTCTATGGACAGTTGGGAATATTTTCACGGAATAAGTCGGAGTAACTCCCCTCTTGCCCAAAAGCGATCCAAGGAGTTAATTCACAGAGCGAAAATCTAGACGAGTCTTCCTTGTTTGTTTAGGTCATAACAACGAAAAGTTTAATAATGTTTATTACAATGATTCAGGTTTTACTGTAATTCTTCTTTTTTATATTTTAGTATTTTGTAGATTTTTTTCACCCAGTTCATTTCTTGTTTAGATTCATTATTGCAATTATTTTTATTACAGAGTTGAATTAAAAGTTTATATCTAAGTATTTTACAGCTTCACAAATACTTTTATAAAATGTTGATACACACAGTGGACAGTTTTAGTTCTTTCTTGTAATACCTCAGTATTACTCTGTTAAATTCTTACCATTTACACCTGACCATTTATTTATTTATTTTACAAATTGTTTAAAGAGAGAACATCACCAGCAGGATACAGATGATGAAGTAAATAGAAGTTTGTAACCTAACCCTACCCCCCACTGCTACCCCTCCCTCTTGTCCCACATTCTTACTCGTCACTCCTACCCCTTACTCCTACTCCCTTACTCCCACCCCTTAATCCCACCCCTTATTCCCACCCCTTATTCCCACACCTTGCTCCCACCCCTTCCTTCTACCCCTTACTTCTACCCCTTACTCCTACCCCTTACTTCTACCCCTTACTTCTACCCCTTACTCCTACCACTTACTCCTACCACTTACTCATACCCCTTACTCCCACCCCTTGCTTCCACCCCTTGCTTCCACCCTCTTACTCGTACCCCTTGCTCCCAACCCTTACTCCTACCCCTTACTGCCACCCCTTACTGCCACCCCTTACTCCCACCCCTTACTCCTACCCCTTACTCCGACCCCTTAATCCCACCCCTTAATCCCACCCTTACTTCCACGCCTTACTCCCACCCCTTACTCCCACCCCTTACTCCACCTTACTCCTACCCCTTACTCACTTTTATACTCCCACCCTTACTCCCACCCATACTCACATACTCCTCCTCCTCCCACCCCTTCTCCCACCTTACTCCCACCCTTCTCCTACCCCTTCTCCCACCCATACTCACGCCCCTAACTCCACCCTTACTCCCTTGTACTCCCATGTGCTCCCCACCCTTACTCCCCACTTACTCCCACCCTCTCCACCATACTCCTACCCCTTACTCTACCCATACTCCCACCCTTGTCCCACCCTTGCTCCCACCCTTGCTCCACCCCTCCCTTACTCCTGCTCCACCCCTTATCCTTGCTCCCACCCCTTACTTCACAGCTTATCCGCCCTCTCCCTTCTCCCGCCCTCTCCCTTGTACTCCACCCTTATCCCCTTACTCCCACCCATTACTCCCATCCCTTACTCCCACCCCTTACTCCCACCCCTTACTCCTACCCCTTACTCCCACCCCTTACTCCCACCCTTACTCCCACGCCTTACTCCCACCCCTTACTCCCACCCCTTACTCCCACCCCTTACTCCCACGCCTTACTCCCACCCTTCACTCCTACCCTTCGCTTCTACCCCCACTGTTACCCCCCACTACGCTGGTAATTGAAGACATCATACATTTGTTCACTTAGACACCACTTATTATTCAGGACCTAATGGCTATAATATCAGAGTCATTATTCTTAACTCAACTTTATATATATATCAATTGTCAAAACCTTCACCACAAGAAAGAAAAGAACAGTCGGGTATGGCAGAAAATGTAATAAACGAACATGGAGTAAGACATCAAGCTCCATATTGTAAACAAGATCATCGTCATTGTTTATTTATTGCGAGGAAAAATATTGTTAGCAATATAATTATAAAAACCTTCTGTAATTCATTCTCTTCATTACACTAAAAGGTAATGAAGTATATAAAGAAAATAGTTTATAAATTACTAAAATAAAAATACGTATAAAAAAGTAAAATAACATCTATTGATGGAATAGAAAAGAATTATATCGTAAGTGGGTAAAAGATTTCTTGGGTAGGTTTTAGAATACAATAACTGTTTTCTGCATTACACCGATGGTTCCAAGTCAGAAATTATCCTTAAGTTTGTGAATCAGTATTTACAGTTTTTCTTAAAGGGTGACTTAAGTTACGGTCACACGATCCCTTTGATGAGCAATTAATTTGGAGCAAGAAATTACGAGTAATTTCTTCCAAATGTGGTCACACGAGTGGCTCTTGGTTCAGTTACTACAGCAAGAAAAAAAGTTAACGCGGCTGTGCGAGTAGAAGGGAGACGGAACATCACAACAACAATGCAGACGACGCAGCAGCTATCCTTGGTATTATTGTTATTATTAAAAAGAAATGAGAGAAAGCGAAGAAAAACTATTGGGGACTCGTAAGTGGCTGGCGAGGAGGAGGAACGAGTGTTTAATATAGACTGGTTCAACTATCGTAGTTACAGTAGGGAGGGTTGTTAGTGTGTGGAGAATGACCGGCTGTATGGGCTTGTGTTTTGTAAACAAACACGCCAAAACACCACCCAAATAATAAACTCAGTGTGTCGTAAAAACTGTTTGTGCATTTTATACATAATGTTATTGATCTATGTTATATATAGCCAAGGTAAATACTCGATAAATAAGCTTCGTGTCATTAAATATGGTATTAACCGGGTTTTGAACCGATAATCTTGCTCGAAATAGTCAAGAAATTGACTATCACGATTGTCAATAAAATGCTTCAAAAACTTGCTCGAATTTCTCGAAAATTGCTCGAAATAACTTTCCGGCAAGAAATTGCTAAAAAAAAATGCGCCCATGTGACCAGTGCTTTAAGAATTGTATGATATCCTCATGGCAATGGAAACACACACACACACACACACTCACCCCATACACAGTCACACACTCACCATGCACAATCACACACACCCATACACACACCGTACATGCACAAACCATACACACACATACACACACACACACGATCACACACACCATACATACACACACCATACACATACACACACCATACACACATACACAAACACACACACACACACCATGCACACACCATACAAACAAACAAACACACACCATATACACACACACACACACACACAATGCACACACACACACCATGCACACTCACACACACACACACCATGCACACTCACACCATGCACACACACACACCATGCACACTCACACCATGCACACACACACACTAATTGTTTTAATTTAGTTCTTGGAACTCTTAAGTGGCAGCGCTTGATGTAAACACTTCTTGGCATTTTCTGTTTATCTAGTAGCAGGTATACACACAGATGTAATATGAGAAAATAAATTATGAATTCTGTCCAGGGAAGTGTTGTGAATATGACCTTGAAATAACACTTGTGTTAAGTGTGAATTTCCCTGTCTAGTGATATGTTTATTGGGCACCCCCTTACATCCTGTGCAAGGTGAAGCGCAGAAGCGTTTACAGTGCCCAACTGGGAAGCATGCGGAGTTCATGCTTGCCTTTATGACTCATGCATTAAGGGCGTAAAAGGCCTGAAGGGTCATGGGTTTTGTCAGCAAGTTACATAAAGTGACAATGATGAGTGTGGGGGGAAAATTCCCGGTACAATTTATCTGTTTATGGCAAAGTGTGGCAGGTCCCTATTAATGTGAGCGGTGTTTACTGAATCAGCTGACCCTGGCTCGACCTTTTGAGAGACGCAAGCCAAGTGATCTAAGAGTCGTGAATAACATGGTGAATTACTTGGTGTTATTCATTTGGGTGAATATTTGTATAAATCAAAGGTGCTGTCACACACACACACACACACCACGTGGCACACCACCAACACACAGTTTCTGAGAAGGAGTTTGAGATTGTATTTAACGAAGTCTTAACTGGGAAAATGTTGTATGGCTTTTGTTATGGGGTAAGTTCTGGCGTGAACATTAAGACTATTTTCATAATTTTTTGTAACTAATATTTTTATCTGCCTGGTACAATTATTTATTAATTTGTATTGTAAGTTATGTCTTGATAGTCGATGTAATGTAACAATTTATTTTTGTGTTAATGTTCATATAGATTGGTTCAGTGTTGCGGCTCTGACTCGTCAACGATGTTAATAAGCTCTTGAGTACATACTGCTGGTGAAACTATGTTATATTAACAACACGACAGACAAGTACTATAATACCTTAACATTTAACAATAATTCAGCCTTAATTTAATTTTTTCACCAACTTAAGACACATAACCCAGAAGGAAGTAAGGCGGGCAACATAACGCGGGATATCGTGGCTTCACTAAGTGCAAATTATGGAACTTGAGGTAACACATTATGGGAAAATGCGAGCCCTGCTAAGTGGTTCTCCTCAACATGGACGCAAACATCAGATGGACAAAGAAACAGAAGAACCCCGGATATACATTCATTTATTCTACAAAAAAATTACGTAAACGAGCGTTAAATACGTTTAAGTAATCACAGTTTACGAAGCTGAAGTCGAGATATTAGAAGATGAAGA
>NW_024735029.1:0-3176 GCF_018991925.1 Homarus americanus
TATATATATAATATTGAATGGAACTTAAAACATCCTTGATTTCACACAATGTGTGAAGTGATAAATGGCAGTGAAGAAATAAGCAAAGCATTGAACAGCTACTTCTTATCAGTTTTCACAGAAGAAATTCGCTATGAAATTCCAGAGGTGGAACTGATATTTAGGGGAAAGGAAGAAGAAAAATTAAAGAATATCACTATCAGAAAAGAGGATGTTCTTAAGAAGATAAATAAACTAAAGAAGACAAAATCCCCAAGGCCTGATGAAATTTTCCCTTGAGTCTTCAAAGAGTGTAGGGAACAGATTAGCGGACCCCTCGTAAACTTATTTACAAAATCATTAGACACTGGAGTTGTGCCAGACTTATGGAAACAGGCAAATGAAGTACCCATATTCAAAAAGGGAGACAGAGCATCAGCGTCAAATTACCGGCCGATCAGTTTGACGTCGGTAGTGGGAAATTTCTTGAATCAATTATAGCAGCTAACATCCGATCGCATTTCGAGAAAAGAAAATTAATCTACGACTCTCAACATGGGTTTACAAAGGGAAAATCTTGTCTAACAAATCTGCTGACGTTTTTTAGGAAAGTCTTCGAGGTAGTAGATAATGACGAAAATTACGATGTTATTTACTTGGACTTTCGCAAAGCATTTGACAGAGTACCTCATCAGAGGCTTCTGAGAAAAAGTAAGGCTCATGGTATCGAGGGGAAAGTTTTAAATTGGATAAAATCATGGCTCACCGATAGAACGTAGAGGGTCAGCGTAGATGGTGTTAAATCTGAGTGGGGTCGTGTAACCAGTGGGGTTTCCCAGGGGTCAGCACTAGCCCCACTCTTGTTCATAATCTACATAAACGATCTAGATACTGGGATCAGCAGTGACATAAGCAAGTTTGCGGATGACACCAAAATAGGGCGGCAGATTAATTCAGGGCAGGATGCAAATGCATTACAGGAGGATCTAAATAAACTGCATGGGTGGTCTGAAAAATGGCAAATGAAATTCAACACCAGCAAGTGCAGCATACTCAATAGTGGAAGAACAAATACTGACAATGTATACAGCCTTAACAACATCAA
This sequence comes from Homarus americanus, assembly GCF_018991925.1. Taxonomy (NCBI): domain Eukaryota; kingdom Metazoa; phylum Arthropoda; class Malacostraca; order Decapoda; family Nephropidae; genus Homarus; species Homarus americanus. Next base: position 1,085 of record NW_024735029.1, read on the forward strand.
CCTAGAGAAGTCGACTTGTGAAAGAGACCTAGGGGTACTTGTAAGCCCGGACCTACGGCCTAAAAAACAGTGCGTTAATGTTCGAAATAAGGCAAACAGAGCATTGGATTTTATATCTAGAAGTGTAAGCAAAAGAAGTTCAGAGGTCTTATTGCAACTATATCTTGCGCTAGTCAGGCCGCACCTCGATTATGCGGTTCAGTTCTGGTGCCCTTATTATAGAATAGATATCAATTCACTAGAGTCGGTGCAGTGAAGAATGACGAAAATGATTGTGGGACTTAGAAACCTTCCATATCAGGATAGGTTAAAGAAACTTAATTTGCATTCCCTAGAAAGACGAAGAGTGCGGGGAGATATGATAGAAGTATTTAAGTGGGTGAAAGGAATCAATAAAGGGGATATAGATAAAGTTCTTATAATATCCGAGCAGGATAGGACTCGGAACAACGGATTTAAGTTGGATAAGTTTAGGTTTAGGAGGGAGATAGGAAGGAACTGGTTTACAAATAGGGTGGTGGACGAGTGGAACAAGCTTAGCAACTTTGTAGTAAGTGCTGGAACGCTGGAAAGTTTCAAAAGGAGGCTAGATATATTCATGGATGATAGAGAGTGGTAGTAACTCTCGACAGGAGCTGCCATGCACAGGCCAACCGGCCTATTGCAGACTCCTTATTTTCTCATGGTCTTATGTAATGTACCCAAGGAAAGCGATCCATTTATACACCTCTATCATATAGCCCCTCATTCTACGGCTCCCGAGGTATATTCATGGATGATAGGGAGTGGTAGGAACTCGACAGGAGCTGCCATGCACAGGCCAACCGGCTTATTGCAGAATCCTTATGTTCTTGTGTAAAGTGGTTCAGACCTGTAGCTCAACCTGGGAATATCACCCTAATATGCAGTAAAATATTCTTCTCATAATTTATGTTTTGTCCTATTATTTATATCCTTGTTTAATGTATTCTGCATGGTGTAACTACTTCCTAACTCTTTCCCACCCCCTACACTCTGACCCTCCTCAGTCCCTGTATTTCCCCATCACCCACCGGCCCCAGTCATCCTCTGGCCCCTCCTGATCAATTGTGAATGCTTCAGATCCATGAATCGATACTCCCAGGGTTCACACCGCGACGAGAGGTGAATTGACAATGCAGACTAACAGTTGGAAGTTGAAGAGGCTATACTGTATGAAGGTTCCAAGTGTTCCCTGTGGAAGGCAGTGATGGGTAGGGAAACACCGTAACACTGAAGTCCATTTAATAACGGATAGGAGAAATCCAAGTGACGTAATTACATATAAATGCTACTCGGCACAGTAGCTTATTTACTAAGTTTGCTACTTGGCACAGTAGCATAGATACCTCAACCTACATCTCCCTCCCCCTCCACACTCGTAGTCTTTGTCTTGGCGGACTTCTTAATTCCTAAGTCGCTCCCAAGCGTCGGGTGCACTTTCAGGACGGATCCTCGTGGTGTGAGGGTTTGTCGTCCTCGGTCGGGGGCCAGCAGCGAAGTGGGACTGGCGGAGAAGCGTGATTTCCTCCACCAGACCACGGCCGCTTCGGCATCCCTGACCTTAGTCCGCGACGGCATCCATCACTATGCTCACCTTGTCCCAACATGTCGTCGTCGGGTCCTGGGCGCAGATTAAGGGCGCAATCTCCAGTAACAGGGGCGGAAACCCGCGGTCATATCACCGACCTTGGCGTCCTGGGCACTCGTGGCGCGGTGGTGCCCAGCTCTCATCTGGTCTGCCACTCCTTCACAAAGGCGTTGGCGGCCTTGGCGTGTGCGAGAGCGCCAAAGAGCGGAGGGTGACCATGCAGGATCTGGGCAGGGAGCGTCCTGCCTGTGTGGGTGAAAGTGGACGAGTTCTGGAGCAGCTCTGTGCGGCAGCGTAAGGCGCGCGTCGCTGGATTGATTCACACACCCTGCTGGCGGTGTGCAGGTAGCTGGGATCTCTGGTCAGGAAAGTCTCTGGGCACCACACCCCATGCAGTGCTCCCCGCGACAACAAAGGGTGTGGCGAGAGTAGGCTGCACATCGATCCATCCGTGACACGACTGTCGCCGTAAGTGATCTCCGG
>NW_024735030.1:0-18173 GCF_018991925.1 Homarus americanus
ATTGCTAATGAGGTTTTCTCTGTTCGTCAGAACTAAATCCAGTATATTATTACCCCGTGTGGGTTCGGTTATATGTTGACTTAGGAAACAGTCCTCGATCGTCTCGAGAAAATCCTCTGATTCTGAGTTACCCGTAAGGACAGTCCAATCTATTTGGCCAAGGGTAAAGTCGCCTACTATACAGACTTTGTTGTGTATGGAAGCCCTGCGCATTTCATCCCAGATAAGTCGCTCATTGACGCTATCAAGATTGGGGGTCTATATATTACCCCTGTGATTAATTTTTCCCAACCGTCGCTTAATTCTATCCAAATTGTTTCTGTATTCCTCTCAGTTTTTATTTCCTTATTTATTTCACACTTCAGATTATCCCTAACATAGATTGCTACTCCGTCTCCTTTCCTGGTCTGCCTATCGGTATGGAACAGTTTGTAACCCGCAATTTGGTATTCGACTGGTAATTCACGTGTGTCTAGGTTGATCCATGTTTCAGTGAATGCAATTATATCGATTTCTTCGGTACTTACCAAGGCCTTAATATCATCCATTTTGTTTCTCATACTTCTACTGTTCGCGTAGTATACATTTAAGTTAGTCGTGTTCTGAGTCCTTCCCTTACCGCGTTTAGTTTTAAACTTCCTGTCTAATTTAGTTTTGTCATCATTCCTAACACTATTTCCCTGTAATCTTTCGCCTTGTTTACCCGCTCCCACTGCAGTCTCCTCCACCCCCGTGCTCCCATGTTCTCTTAGCAGTTTAAAGACTTCGATATCTTTTGAACTGCCCCCTCTAGAGCCCCAGCCAGGGTTGCTACTCCATCCCTAGACAGGTGCACCCCATCCCTAGCATAAAGGTCCCTTCTGCCATAGAAGTTGTCCCAGTTGTCAATGAATGGGACTGATATTGACTTGCAATATCTGTCAAGACGGTCGTTAACACCAACTGCCTTGACAACCATTCACTGCCAACTCTCCTTCTAGGCAGGACACGGCATATGATAGGGATCCCTCCCTTAGTCCTAATATGATCTATGGCTGCCTTGAACTTATCAAGAAGTTCCTCGCTCCTACACCGGCCAATATCATTGCCTCCTGCACTGAGGCAGATAATGGGTTTGTTCCCATTACCAGACAAGATATTGTCCATCCTATCAACTATATCCCCCACCCCAGCTCCTGGCAAACACACCCTCATCCTATTTTTGTTTTTACCACAAAAGGCCCTGTCCATGTACCTTACCTGTGAGTCACCAACAATTAAAGTTTTTATACCTTCCTTGTCATCCCTGCCCCTGACTGTACTAACGTCCAATTCGTCTATCAAGGGACTCAACAGGTTGGTACACTTAGCTGTTGTTGTCGTTGTTGTTGTATCCTTCGAGTGCTTCTTCACCACCAGCTTGGTCCTCCCACTACTCACGACTTTCCACTCGTTTGATTTTTCGTCAGACACCGGCTTTACTCGTCCAGCCTCTCCTTTTAACTTCGCCAGCTCTTTCCTTAAGAGTGTGTGGGCCGGGCACCCGTTCAGTGCCATGACCCTGGGTGTGAGGGCAGGTGACTCCTTCAGTGCTATTACCCGGGGTGTGAGGGCCGGGCACCCTTACAGCACCATGACCCGGGGTGTGAGGGCCGGGCTCGATTTCAGTGCCATGAATCGGGGTGTGAGGGCCGGGCACCCCTATAGCACCATGAAACGGGGTATAAGGGCCGGGCACCCCTTCAATGACATGACCCGGGGTGTGTTTGCCAGGTACCCTTTCAGTGCCATGACCTGGGGTGTGAGGGCCGGGCACCCGTTTAGGTCTATAACCAGGGGTGTGAGGGCAAGGCACACCTTCAGTGCCATGGCCAGGGGTGTGACGGCCGGGCACCCCTTCAGTGACATAACCCGTGGTGTGAGGGCCGGGCACTATTTCAGTGCCATGAAATGGGGTGTGAAGGCCGGGACACCTTACAGTGCTGTGAACCGGGGTGTGAGGGCCGGGCACCCCTTCACATGACCCGGGGTGTGAAGGCCGGGCACCATTTAAGTGCCATGAATCGGGGTGTGAGGGCCGGGCACCCCTTCAGCTCCATGACCCGTGGTGTGAGCGCCGGGAACCGCTTCAACCCCATGGCCTGTGGTGTGAGGGCCGGGCACCCCTTTAGGTCCATGACCCGGTGTATGTGGGCCGTGCACCGCTTCAGTGACATGACCCGCGGTGTGAGGGCCAGGCACCTTGTGTTTATCGGGATGGGGCCAGGCTTTGCTTCAACTCCATGACCCGTGGTGTGAGCACTTGAACCGCCAACCCCATGGCTTGGGGTGTGAGGGGCCAGGCACCCCTTTAGGTCCATATTTGCAGGGTATGTGGGCCGTGCACCCGCTTCGTGACATGACCCGGGGTGTGAGGGCAGGCACCCTTGGCACCAGAGCCCGGGGTGTGAGGGCCGGGCTCGATTTCAGTGCCATGAATCCGGGTGTGAGGGCCGGGCACCCCTCTAGCACCATGACACGGGGTATAAGGGCCGGGCACCCCTTCAATGACATAACCCGGTGTGTGTTTGCCGGGTACCCTTTCAGTGCCATGACCCGGGGTGTGAGGTCCGGGAACCTGTTTAGGTCTATATCCAGGGGTGTGAGGGCCGGGCACACCTTCAGTGCCATGGCCAGGGTTGTGACGGCCGGGCACCCCTTCAGTGACATGACCCGGGGTGTGAGGGCCGGGCACTATTTCAATGCCATGAAATGGGGTGTGAAGGCCGGGCAACCCTACAGTGCTGTGAACCGGGGTGTGAGAGCCGGGCACCCCTTCACATGACCCGGGGTGTGAGGGCCGGGCACCTTCAGTGCCATAGATCAGGGTGCTTGAGGCCGGGCACCCCTTCAGCACCAAGACCGGTGAGGGCCGGCCTCATTCAGTGCCATGAATAAGGTGTGAGGCCAGTCACCCCTCAGCACCATGACCTGGGGTGTGAGGCGGGCACCCTCCAGCACCACTTGACCCGGTGTGAGGCCAGGCACCTTCCATGCCATAGACCGGGGTGTGAGGGCCGGGCACCCTTTCAGTGACATGATCCAGCTTGTGAGGGCCGGGCACCCCTTCAATGACATGACCCGGGGTGTGTGGGCTGGGCACCCTTTCAGTGCCATGAACCGGGGTGTGAGGGCTGGGCACCCCTTCAGCCCCATGACCCGGGATGTGAGGGCCGGAACGCCCCTCACAGCCCCCATGGCCTAGTGTGATGGCCCTGCACCCGTTTAGGTCTATGACAATGGGTGTGACGGCCGGGCACCCGCTAGTGCCATGACCTGGGGGTGTGAGGCCAGGAACGCCAGTGACATGACCCGGGGCGTCAGGGCCAGGCACCTTCAGTGCCATGAAACAGGGGTGTGAGGGCAGGCTCAGACCACAGTTCCATGAATCGGGGTGTGAGGGCAGGCATCCTCAGCACCATCACCCAGGGTATATGGGCCAGGCACGCTCAGTGCTATGACCCGGGAGTGAGGGCCGGGAACCCTTTCATTGTGTATGACCCTGGGTGTGAGGGCCAGGCACCAGCAATGACATGACCCAGGTGTGTGGGCAGGCACGGGCACCCTTTCAGTGCCATGACCCTGGGTGTGAGGGCCGGTGACTCCTTCAGTGACATGACCCGGGGTGTGAGGGCCGGGCAACCTTACAGCACCATGACCCGGGGTGTGAGGGCCGGGCACCCTTACAGCACCATGACCCGGAGTGTGAGGGCCGGCATCGATTTCAGTGCCATGAATCGGGGTGTGAGGGCCGGGCACCCTTCTAGCACCATGCCACGGGGTATAAGGGCCGGGCACCCCTTCAATGACATGACCCGGTGTGCGTTTGCCGGGTACCCTTTCAGTGCCATGACCCGGGGTGCGAGGTCCGGGCACCCGTTTAGGTCTATAACCAGGGGTGTGAGGGCCGGGCACACCTTCAGTGCCATGGCCAGGGGTGTGACGGCCGTGCACCCCTTCAGTGACATGACCCGGGGTGTGAGGGCCGGGCACTATTTCAGTGCCATGAAATGGGGTGTGAAGGCCGGGCAACCCTATAGTGCTGTGAACCGGGGTGTGAGGGCCGGGCACCCCTTCACATGACCCGGGGTGTGAGGGCCGGGCACCCCTTCAGTGCCATGAATCGGGGTGTGAGGGCCGGGCACCCCTTCAGCGCCAAGATTCGGGGTGTGAGGGCCGGCCTCGATTTCAGTGCCATGAATAAGGGTGTGAGGGCCGGTCACCCCTCCAGCACCATGACCTGGGGTATGAGGGTCGAGCACCCCTTCAGTGCTATGACCTTGGGTGTGAGGGCTGGGCACCCTTTCAGTGACATGACCGGGGTGTCAGGGCCAGGCACCCCTTCAATGACTTGACCCGGGGTGTGTGGGCCGGGCACCCTTTCAGTGATATGACCCGGGGTGTGAGGGCCGGTCACCCCTTCAGCCCCATGACCAGGGGTGTGAGGGCCGGGCACTCGTTTAGATCTATGACCAGGGGTGTGAGGGCCGGACACTCGTTTAGCTCGTATGACCACGGGTGTGAGAGCCGGGCACACCTTCAGTGCCATGGCCAGGGGTGTGACGGCCGGGCACCTCATCAGTGCCATGACCCGGGATGTGAGGGCCGGGTACCTCTTCAGTGACATGACCCGGAGTGTGAGGGCCTGGCACCTCTATAGTGACATGACCCGGGGTGTGAGGGCCGGGCACCCTTTCAGTGCCATGAATCGGGGTGTAGGGCCGGGCACCACTTTAGGTACATGACCAGGGGTGTGAGGGCCGGGCAAACCTTCAGTGCCATGGCCACGGGTGTGAGGGCCGGGCACCCCTTCAGTGCTATGTCCCGGGGTGTGAGGCCCGGGCACCCTTTCAGTGACGTGAACCGGGGTGTGAGGGCCGGGCACCTCTTCAATGACATGACCCGTAGTGGATGGGCCGGGCACCCTTTCAGTGCAATTAGCCGGGGTGTGAGGGCCGGTCACTCCTTCAGTGCCATGACCCGGGGTGTGAGAAACCGGGCACCCCTTCAGCCCCATGACCCGGGCTGTGAGGGCCGGGCACCCGTTTAGGTCTATGACCAGGGGTGTGAGGGCCGGGCACACCTTCAGTGCCATGACCCGGGGTCTGAGGGCCGGGAACCCCTTCAATGACATGACCCGGGGCGTCAGGGCCGGGCAACCTTACAGTGCTGTGAACCGGGGTGTGAGGGCCGGGCACCCCTTCACATGACCCGGGGTGTGAGAGCCGGGCACCCCTTCACATGACAAGACCCGTAGTGGATGGGCCGGGCACCTTCAGTGCCATGAATCGGGGTGTGAAGCCCGGGCACCCTTTCAGTGACATGAACCGGGGTGTGAGGGCCGGGCACCTCTTCAATGACATGACCCGTAGTGGATGGGCCGGGCACCCCTTCAGTGCCATGAATCGGGGTGTGAGGGCCGGGCACCCCTTCAGCACCATGACCCGGGGTGTGAGGGCTGGGCATGATTTCAGTGCCATGAATCGGGGTGTGAGGGCCGGGCACCCCTCTAGCACCATGACCCGGGGTATGAGGGCCGGGCACCCCTTCAGTGCTATGACCCGGGGTGTGAGTGCCGGGCACCCTTTCAGTGACATGAACCTGGAGTGTGTGGGCCGGGCACCCTTTGAGTGCCATGACCCGGGGTGTGAGGGCCCGTCACTCCTTCAGTGCCATGACCCGGGATGTGAGGGCCGGGCAACCCTTCAGCACTATGACCCGGGGTGTGAGAGCCGGGATCGATTTCAGTGCCAAGAATCGGGGTGTGAGGTCCGGGCACCCCTCAAGCACCATGACCCAGGGTATGAGGGCCGGGCACCCCTTTAATGACATGACCCGTGGTGTGTGGTCCGGGCCCCCTTTCAGTGCCATGAACCGGGGTGTGAGGGACGGGCACCCGTTTAGGTCTATAACCAAGGGTGTGAGGGCCGGGCACACCTTCAGTGCCATGGCCAGGGGTGTGACGGCCGGGCACCGCTTCAGTGCCATGACCCGGGGTGTGAGGGCCGGGCACCCCTTCAGTGACATGACAAGGGGCGTCAGGGCCGGGCACCCCTTCAGTGCCATGAGCCGGGGTGTGAGGGCCGGGCACTCCTTCAGTGCCATGAAACTGGGTGTGAGGGCCGGGCACCCCTACAGAGCAATGAACCAGGGTGTGAGGGCCGGGCACCCCTTCACATGACACGGGGTGTGAGGGCCGGGCACCTTTTGAGTGCCATGAATCGGGGTGTGATGGCCGGGCACCACTTCAGCTCCATGACCCGTGGTGTGAGCGCCGGGAACCGCTTCAACCCCATGGCCTGTGGTGTGAGGGTCGGGCACCCCTTTAGGTCCATGACCCGGGGTATGTGGGCCGTGCACCGCTTCAGTGACATGACCCGGGGTGTGAGGGCTAGGTACCCCTTTAGTGACATGTCCCGGGGTGTGAGGGCCGGGCACCCCTCCAGCACCATGACCCGGAGTGTGAGGGCCAGGTACCCCTTCAATGCCATGAACCGGGGTGTGAGGGCCGGGCACCCTTTCAGTGCTATGAAACGGGGTGTGAGGCCGGGCACCCCTTCAATGACATGACCCGGGTGTGAGTGGGCCGGGCACCGCTTCAGTGCCATGACCTGGGGTCTGAGGGCCGGGAACCCCTTCAGTGACATGACCTGGGGCATCAGGGCCGGGCACCCCTTCAGTGCCATGAAACGGGGTGTGAGGGCCGGGCTCGATTTTAGTTCCATGAATCGGGGTGTGACGGCCGGGCATCCCTCCAGCACCATTACCCGGGGTATATGGGCCGGGCACCCCTTCAGTACTATGACCCGGGGAGTGAGGGCCGGCACCCTTTCAGTGACATGACCCGGGGTGTGAGGGCCGGGCACCCCTTCAATGACATGACCCGGAGTGCGTGGGCCGGGCACCCTTTCAGTGCCATGACCCTGGGTGTGAGAGCCGGTGACTCCTTCAGTGACATGACCCGGGGTGTGAGGGCCGGGCACCCTTACAGCACCATGACCCGGGGTGTGAGTGCCGGGCTCCATTTCAGTGCCATGAATCGGGGTGTGAGGGCCGGGCACCCCTCTAGCACCATGACACGGGGTATAAGGGCCGGGCACCCCTTCAATGACATGACCCGGTGTGTGTTTGCCGGGTACCCTTTCAGTGCCATAACCCGGGGTGTGAGGTCCGGGCACCCGTTTAGGTCTATAACCAGGGGTGTGAGGGCCGGGTACACCTTCAGTGCCATGGCCAGGGGTTTGACGGCCGGGTACCCCTTCAGTGACATGACCCGGGGCGTGAGGGCCGGGCACTATTTCAGTGCCATGAAATGGGGTGTGAAGGCCGGGCAACCCTACAGTGCTGTGAACCGGGGTGTGAGGGCCGGGCACCCCTTCACATGACCCGGGGTGTGAGGGCAGGGCACCCCTTCAGTGCCATGAATCGGGGTATGAGGGCCGGGCACCTTTTCAGCGCCAAGACCCGGGGTGTGAGGGCCAGCCTCGATTTCAGTGCCATGAATAAGGGTGTGAGGGCCGGTCACCCCTCCAGCACCATGACCTGGGGTATGAGGGCCGAGCACCCCTTCAGTGCTATGACCCGGGGTGTGAGGGCCGGGCACCCTTTCAGTGACATGACCCGGGGTGTGAGGGCCGGGCACCCCTTCAATGACATGACCCGGGGTGTGTGGGCAGGGCACCCTTTCTTTGCTATGACCCGGGGTGTGAGGGCCGGTCACCCCTTCAGCCCCATGACCCGGAGTGTGAGGGCCGGGCACTCGTTTAGGTCTATGACCAGGGGTGTGAGGACCGGACACTCGTTTAGCTCTATGACCACGGGTGTGAGGGCCGGGCACACCTTCAGTGCCATGGCCAGGGGTGTGACGGCCGGGCACCTCATCAGTGCCATGACCCGGGATGTGAGGGCCGGTTACCTCTTCAGTGACATGACCTGGAGTGTGAGGGCCTGGCACCTCTATAGTGACATGACCCGGGGTGTGAGGGCCGGGCACCCTTTCAGCACCATGACCCTGGGTGTGAGGGCCGAGCACCCCTTCAGCACCATGACCCGGTGTGTGAGGGCCGGTGACAATAAAAAGTGAAAGTTTTTATTTTTAGATGGCCATTTGTCCAATACTGCGTACCCATGAAAAAGGAACACAGGCGAAATCCTGGGTCATTTGGACAATATTTAGAGGTGGCTCAAGCCATTTGAAGTTAACACTACTGAAATTATTATTGATTTTTTCTAATTTCTTTATTTATGAACCGATTACTATGAAACTTTGCAGGTATATGTAGAATGCAAATTCAAACTAAAGTTGTTCCTAACATTTTTTCTAAAAATGAGTAATGAGTATTTTGGCTGGTGCAGCTATTGGCTGCTTGGTGTCCCGAAACTATTGTCAGGGACTGGACAGGCCATTGCTACAGCAGTCAGTGCAGCGCTGGAAGAGTGGAAAATATCAGAGAATGTTTCAGCACTCAGTTTTGACACAACAGCTTCAAACACTGGGCACTTGTCGGGGGCATGTGTCATTCTGGAGCAGAAACTCGGCCGCCGTCTTCTGCATCTCGCGTGTCGTCACCACATCCTTGAGCTTGTTGCCGAGAAAGCATATGTGGAATGCATGGGGCCTTCCTCTGGACCAGATAATACTCTCTTCTCTCGCTTCAAGCATAAGTGGAAGGACATCAGTCAAGATGACTACAGCCCTCTCTCAGACCTCCCTCCAAGTTTGTACGAGAAACGAGATGACCTCATCTGTTGCTGGAAACATCATCTGGGCAAGAAGCAGCAGCCACGTGATGATTACCGTGAGGTACTGGAGCTAGCAATCAGGTGTCTCGATGGAGCTCTACCCAAGTTTAATCTCCGACGGCCCGGAGCACTTCACCGAGCACGGTGGATGGCTAAGCTCATTTATGTCATGAAGATCCTGATTTTTGCTAATCAGTTTAAACTAACTGCTCGTGAGACATTAGGCTTGAAACGATTCACATTCTTTGTGCTAGAGGTGTATGTCAGTGCATGGTTCACGGCCTCCGTTCCATCCTCCGCTCCTGCTAATGATTTGCGGCTCCTCCAAGACCTGTCAGAGTACCACGACGTCAAAATATCAAGAACATGTCTCACAGTCTTCGGTCGTCACCTGTGGTACCTCAGTGAAGGCTTGGTGGGTCTTGCACTCTTCGATCCACAAGTTAATGCAACAATGAAGACAAACATAGTTCGGGCAATCGTTGAGAGGAAGGCGACCGAGGATTCACCAAAACGTGCTGCTCTTCCTGCCACATCTTCCCTTCCCACAAAGCAGCTCTCAGACTTTGCTTCTAGAGGATCAAACTTTCTATTTGAAAGTCTCAAAATGAAGACTTCTTTTTTGTCCAAGGAACCTGACACATGGTCTGATGATGAAGACTTCAAAACTGGCGTCGCAGTTGTGGGTGGTCTCAGAGTCATCAACGACACTGCAGAGAGAGGGATTGCCTTGATACAGGCATTCAACAGCAAGATCACGAAGAGTGAAGACCAGCGTCAACATCTGCTGCAGGTTGTTGAAGAGCAGAGGCGGTCACAACCAGGGACATCAAAACAGGACCTTACAAGCAAAAAGCGAAAACAATTAATGGGTTGTCCACACCTCTCCCACCCATTGATGTAAGCGTGTTCACTGCAGTTTCATTTTAAAAAGGAATTAATCATTTATATGTACAGTGTACACATAAACTTGCTCAATATGTAAATTTTAAAATAAACCGGCATATTATGAATATTCGTATTTTTTGCCAAAAGGATAAAACTTCAATTGACTTGAGCTACCTCTAAATATTGTCCAAATGACCCAGGATTTCGCCTGTGTTCTTTCTTCATGGGTACGCAGTATTGGACCAATGGCCATTCCATTTAATCAATTTTAGAAATTCACCCCTATGCACTATTGTCACCCTACCGTGCACCCCTTCAGTTCCATGAACCGGGGTGTGAAGGCCGGGCACCCCTTCAGTGACATGAACCGGGGTGTGAGGGCCGGGCACCCTTTCAGTGCCATGAAACGGGGTGTAAAGGCCGGGCACACCTCCAGCACCATGACCCGGGGTATGAGGGCCGGGCACCCCTTCAGTGCTATGTCCCTGGGTGTGAGGGCCGGGCACCCTTTCAGTGACATGAACCGGGGTGTGAAGGCCGGGCACCCCTTCATTGGCATGACCTGTAGTGGATGGGCCGGGCACCCTTTCAGTGCCATGACCCGGGGTGTGAGGGCCGGGCACCCCTTCAGCCCCATGACCCGGGCTGTGAGAGCCGGGCACCCGTTTAGGTCTATGACCAGGGGTGTGAGGGCCGGGCACACCTTCAGTGCCATGACCCGGGGTGTGAGGGCCGGGAACCCCTTCAATGACATGACCCGGGGCGTCAGGGCCGGGCACCCCTTCTGTGCCAATGAATAGGCTGCTTGTCCAATTAACCAGTCCGTTCACACATATTTATATTTGGGTTTTAAGTAACGAAACCCAAACGGTAGTTCCTTTGTTTTATTATAAAAGGTTGTATATATAATTCCTGAGTGTATATCAACCGTAAGTCTCACTGTCTAGGAGTGAATGAGAAAGGGACGGCGTTTATGTATGGTAAACGTTAGGTCACGTCCTTACGATATGAGTTGTGGTGAGCTACTGAAGCTTAGGGGCATCGCAGTGCGTGCTTACAGATATGCTGAGCTATGGGTCTCGCCCTCTTGGGTAAGTTGCCCGCTCACGTGTCAATCTCATGTCTTACTCATAGACAGTGGAAAGTTACAGGGTGGTGAATCTGAATACAATATCAGATGTATTGACCCATTTATATAATACGTTCTGTTGATGAGACAGGGGCCTATTACATCTCTCGGTCACCTACCAGCCGAGCTCCGTGAGGCCTAAATAACTCACAGAGTACAGTACATCCTAGACAACCCTAACCATGTTATAAACAGATATGTAGAAACTAAGCTGGGGAAATTACTGTAGGGGTATTCTCTACTACAGGGGACCTAGACTTTTGTGTCGTACGGGTTAGTATGTTATGAACAATGTTGAATTTGGAACGATACTGCCCGGTAATAACAGAACAGGAACATTATTGCCAGAATTAACAGAACAGAGGGAATCGTAAGACTTGGTAGTGCAAATTCCCGTGACAGGTAAAATGGCAAGTTATTATTCAAATCAGCAAAATGTGTCTCGTTCAAGAAAGCTAACACTTTTAATTTCTCTGATACTATTTGAATATCCTTGATAGTGAAATTCATTACAGGAAGTGGAATTAAAGCAGACTTGAGTTTTCGATTTAACGCAAAATGCTGATGAGTAGGCAAGGTCCGTAATGTACTACAAGTGATTTCACAGTAATCAGGAGCCTTGTAATGCCCTTTCACAACTAGCTGCTTAACACCATTTTGGCATTTTAAAATTACAGTAGTGAGATTTGGAAAGAACAAATACTGCACATTGTGAAGGTGAGCGTGGAACACAGTCTTTAGACTAACTGGCCTATAACTGCATTGCGCTAACGCTGTGCGTACATTTGGTTGTATGACTGCCAATTCACATATTCCTTCTGCAGCAGGAATAAATGCAAACATGTAGGCTGGACATACGTGTAGGTGTAGATAAGACGACTTACACCGTGACAGTACCTCAGAATCCTCTATTGATAACAATGAATATTCTTCATCTACTAAGAAAAGTTCTTTAGGCCTATCTAGGGTATACAGTGTGTCGTTCACAAACCAGGGGAAGGGTTCTAAATGCCATGCATTAAACTCATGTTGCCCTCGCATAGGAATGTGGATCAGAATTGCATTGTGCGTGAGGGTTGACTCCAACAGTGGGTAATAATAGTGAACCTCATTGTCATTGAAAATAGGAGTTAAATGATACTGCAACTTGGCTATTTTTAAAGCTTCAAGAAGCGTCTGCACAGGCACAAGCCTCGCGTCCACACGTTCTATCCCGGCATCTACAATGCTGTCTATTAGTTCATTTTTAGAGGTTACAATTTTATGAACTGAAATTTCAGCAGCATGCAAATATTCTGTGAAGTAAAGGAGCCATTCTAACGTCGGAATTGCTTTCTGTAACCTAGTAACAATCCTCGAAACTTGGTTAGACTCCATTATGATTGCATTAACCTTTGATTCTAGAGCAGTAATCGCGTGAAAGGTTTGAGAAATAACGCGATTCTGTTGAGATACAGCCTGAACGACAACGTTCATTCGGTCCCCCAATTTAGCTACATCATCGGCCGTTGCCGTGCCAAACAAAGCGCTTTGGATAAGACCCACAAAATTAAAGAGACCCCTTTTTCGTCGTGCCTGAGAATGCACTTCTTGAGCAAGATCCGCTTGAGATGCAGGTAGATTTTTCCCCACATCAACTAGAAACTCGCGAAGGTTCTGGAGACGAAAGTGTAGAAGGTCTATAGTTTGTGAAACTATTGTCGAATTCTTCGAAGCTGTGCTGAGACTATGAAGGATGTCCAATGCTGATTGTAGTTGGCCGTCGACGTTTTCCATCTGACGCGGAAGTTGGAGTAGTGGCTGTAGTTCATACTTGATGTTCACCACGTCCTCAGCTATGAGAACGCGTCCGAGAGGTGCCACCAGTGCACCTGGTTTGAGGACTAATGTGGACATTTTCGTCAACACAACGGTGCCACAACAGAGTAGAAGGAAGACACTGACGATCCCAGCCATTCTGTAAGGAATTACAAACGAGTTAACGTCTACTCGCAGAACGTAGTTTCATACAATAGTCATTTGGGACATTTTGTTTCTGAACAGTCTGTAAGGATGTATCAATCACATTATCATCAACTTGAGGTAAGACATTTATCTGGGTCTTCTTTATACGATCCGCGTGCACGACATCTGCAATCTGTGCATTAGGCTTCCATATTTTGAATTTGTTGCCTGCTTCTTTTGAGATTATGCGGAATGGACCAGAAAATTTCGCCGAAAGTTTGGAGTTCCTTTCAGGTTCCCGTAACATAACAGCGTCCCCAACGTTCAGTGCGATAGGTTTAGCATGTTTATGTTGTTTGATGATCATTTCGGCGCGTGACGCCGCTAGCTGTGATCGTACTTGGTTATGAATTTCTGTAAAGACATGAATTTGTTTTGCCGCAAAATCATCCGTATTATATACCGGGTATGGCGCCTCTGTAAGGATGTCGTAAGGCAGACGTTTATCTGTGCCATAGACAATATAGTAGGGTGTTTTGCCCGTAGAGCTATTAACTGACCCATTAATCGAAGCTGCAACCTGGGGTAACCAATCCTCCCATGCGTATTGAAAACCAATAACAATTGGACGCAGTATTTCTAGGATTTTACTATTGGTTCTTTCAACAAGGCCATTAGCCTGTGGATGATAAGCTGTCACAAAAGTTTGTTTAATTCCATATTGTAAACATATATGCTCTATTAGCTCATTCTTGAACTCTGTTCCATTATCAGAGAGTAGAACTTTAGGCGTAGTATATGGACATATGAGATTCATCACTATAGCATAGGCTACTGCTTCGGCCGTTTTGCTTTTTAGTGGGACCAAGACCACGAACCTGGAAAAATGATCCACACACACTAAGACGTATCCTGATCCCTGATGACTCATTGGGAGTTGTAACAAGTCAACAGCGACGGTCTGGTGTAGGATATTGTAGAATCGGGGCAGGTGATCCTGTTGATCCTTTATGTTGAGCACATGCCAAACAATTAGCTATGTGTAATTCTATGTCTTTCTTCATAGTGTTCAGGAAATACTTCTTTCGTAAATCCGCTAAGCATTTATCACGACCTTGGTGACCTGCTTGTGGGACATCGTGGAACAATGTCATTACTGCTTTGCGCAACGTGTCAGGTACGACTATTTGAGACACATTACCCTCAGGAGATTTTCTCGTCCTATTGAGTATGTTATGTCGTAATTCAAACTGACTTAAGGGAAGAAATAACTTGGGGAGTTTAACATCCTCACCCGATTCGAGAGCAAAAATAACAGCTGACCAGCTGACCAATATGGGTCGCGTCGTTGCTCATCTTCCAGCTGCGAAAGAGTGAATGTTGATACAGGCATAACTGGTGCTATATTTCTTGACAGAGCGTCGGCGATAACATTCGCCCTCCCAGGTAAATACCTAAATTCGGGGTCAAACTCTTGAATTGTCAGATACCAGCGTGCTAATCTGCCTGATAAGTTTCTGCCATGGAACAGTTCGGTGACTGCCGCATGATCAGTAAAAACAGTTATCTTGTAGCCAAAGATAATGTCTTTGAACTTCTTAAGTGCCCACACAACGGCTAACGTTTCTAAATGCGTCACCGAATAACGTGTTTCAGAATCGATTAGTTTGCGACTTGCAAATGCTATCACTCTAAACTTCCCACGCGTGTCCTCTTGCATGAGCACTGCTCCGACTCCAATTCCGGAAGCGTCAGTACAGAGACTGAAAGGTTGAGTGTAGTCTGGGAATGCTAGAACCGGGGCATTGGTTAGCGCTGTCTTCAATGCCGTAAAACTTTCCACGTGTTCAGCATCCCATATGAACACTGCATCTTTTTTGAGCAACCTCGTTAGGGGCGATGCTAATGTTGCATAGTCCTTGATAAAGGAACGATAATAACCAGATAATCCGAGAAAGCTACGCACATGATCATTTGAGGTAGGACGCGGGAACTGAGATACAGCTTTGACTTTATCATTAACTGTGTGTATGCCCTCACCGTCGACTACATGACTAAGGAAATGGATTCTGGATTTTAAAAACTCGCACTTTGAGAGTTTTATTTTGAGTCCTGCTGTGGAAAGTTTGGCCAAAACTTCACGCAGTTTTATCAGATGGGAATCGACGTCCTTACTGACTACTATTAGATCATCCAAATAAGCGCAGACTGTTTTACCAATTAGTCCGGCAAACAGGGTGTTGATCATTCTTTGAAATGTTAGTGGGGCATTTCTGAGACCAAATGGCATTCGTAGAAACTCAAAGTGGCCTAGAGGCGTGCTAAATGCCGTGATTTCTCGTGATTTTTCATCGAGTGGTATTTGCCAATACCCACTAAGCAAATCTAAGTTGCTAAATACCGCATTATCCCTGCCTAAGGATTGCAATATGTCACTCAAGATAGGCATTGGGTACCTATCAGGGATTGTTTGATCATTTACGCGCCTGAAATCTATGACAGGGCGCCATCCACCATCCTTTTTCGGGACGAGGAATAATGGGCTATTAAAGGGGGATTTTGAGTGTCTAATGACATTCTCATCAAACATACCCTGTACCATATCTTGCACTACAACGCGCTGGCTATGAGGTAGTCTATAAGCTGGTACGTAAATAGGGTTGGTTCCTTCCTTTAATGCTATATGATGGGATGTTAAATCTGTCTGACCTAGCGTGTCCCCTGGCAAGGCTACTATTTCTGTAGTCGGCAAGCAGCTCTAACAGGCGTGTCTTGCCCTGAGGATGATCGATCACCCTGACATGTGGTGCTATTTGATATATCCTGGCCAGTCGAGTCTGTTGGCAATTCGCAACAATACCTCGAATTAGGAATTTATTTGGTTGCACTTCGACATTGCTGTGATATCTAGAAAATCACACACATAACATCCTTTCTTTAATTTCTTGATAATGTGAAATTGCTCCCGCAATCCCGTAGACTTGTGTGTGTGTGTACCACAGTAGACACAGCTGATTCCAAGGTCCGGTGATTGGGTCAATGCTCACAAAAATCCTGAGTACAGCAAACCACCGCTAATTGTCACACAACGTCATCCACAACACCATACCTCAGAATGCTGAGACCATCTCTCAGACAGGATGTGTCATCATCACTAGGGTGGGTGCTGGGTGCTGGTAACTGGGGGTTGTTCACGCCATACGAAAGAATTTTGTTGACAGGATGTTGATTGATGAGTAGTCTCAACAACTGCAGTCACGTCCTGTCACACCCTGGGCAGTGAACGAATCATTTGCAGAAACTAATGTTCACTTCAGCTCACAGGATTGTTGCGTTGGTGAATTCCTCATTCTGGTAATGGAGAGTACTCTTCAAAATTGCAGGTACTATCTTCCAACTCTTGCTGCTGTAATCACGCTGGGAAGGTGTGTGGTTGAGGTCGAGAGATATCTCTGACGCAAGATCCGCCTTCCTCTTAATAGGATTGGTAGACAACACTTTCGTCCTAGCGGTGAGCATAGGCTCAGAATGACTCATTGCTGTGTAGGAAACACCTTTAAACGTAACACTATTATTACGTGGATGAACATCTATCATGTTCTTTCGAAGAGTTGGTAGACCAAGTAACCGGTCAGCTGGCAAAATGAACTGCTGAACTATATAAAAGTCCGCATAGAAGGGCATACCACGTCTTGAGAATCTGAGAGGTAACGTCACCATTCCTTTGATGCTCAGCTGAGTACCTGAAACTCCTTCGAGCTCAGCGTTACTAGGCCACCATTTGAATTTGCGGTGAGGGAATTTACGTTGTAACTCGTGATATGATGTCAAGGCCAATACATTAGCGCAAGCACCTGTGTCTATATCAAGAGCCAATCTGGTATTATCCACTCTCACCGGCACTGACAACACTTCCACTTTTCTAAGCGCCGCTATTAATGAGGCCGCTATAGAAGTGCTGTGAGGAGGGGCGGGAATTACCCTATCTATCCCTCTCCTTGCTGTAGTGTGCGCTGGTCTTCCCCCGATGACTTGTCCTGGGGACGTTTCTGCTTGCGCCTATACGACACCTCCGTTTCACTTAGGTCCACTCCCTAGCCTTTATTAGTATATCGCACTCATGTGAACTATGAGATGTCGATTTGTGAAGAGCGCACCATTTGCGCACTTTCTGGGTAGGAGGAGGAGGTGCTGCTTTGGCTACCTCTCTGTTTGACCTTAAGAATGGCTTTGCACCGGGTGTGGCCTTAAAATTAGCACTATTACCTCGGAGCTGAAAACAATCTTCCATTACGTGGCCACGTTTATTACAATGTGCGCATCGTAACGATGTTTTCTGTTTATATGTTAGGCTGGGAGGAGCGATCGGAGCTAAGTGTGTCGAATAAGGAGTCTGAGAGTGAGGCATCTGTGGCATCTGAGACGGCTGGGGTTGTGGTGACGTCACTGAGGGCTGCGCCAGTAAGGGGCCCGTAGCCTGGGGACAGAGCTTGTTTGTGTATTCCATCATATCGAAGGGTGGTTCATACTGTACTTCCTGTGCCCGGCTATATAAGGGAACACGGACGGAAAGAAGAAAACTTATTAGTTCTATCAATGTTTCCACATTTTCCGGTGGCATATCACCCCGTGAGTTGTACCAGCCTGATGACCGGAAGGTCGCTTGCATGTCCTGGCGAACCTCGCCTGCGATGTCAACAGCGTCAACAGGTGTTTCGTTTCGTATACCTGGAATACAGCGATCCAACCATCTGAAGATCCATTGCAGTTGGCCCAGCTGTGACCTACCCCCAAAAATCCCAATTAGCGTTCGCTTGAACTTTTCATAGTCAGGGCTTTGTAAACCAAACGCATTTAAACGACTGCCCTCATAGGAACCCTGCGTTATATGGGAACGTACATATGCTTTCTTTTCTTCGTCAGTCGTTATGTGACTATTGCGCATGCTATCTTCACATGCACGAATAAAATGTGCGACCCTATAATCGTCTTGTCCTGTGAAATTTCGAACATAATCACCGCGCTGCATGATATTAATAACATTATCAGCTTTAGGTGTGGTAGTAGTACTGGTGTGAGGTTTAGAAGATGCCATTTTAGTGTTAGTATTAAGCAAATAAGTATTCTTACTCTTAATAGAAGGCTGGGTTAATAAGGTTGTTACCGATTTAGCAACAGACACACTATCACCTGTAACAGGGGTAACTGCTTTAGTATACTTAGGTGAGGTACTATAGTGATTACCAGACCGTAGGGTACGACGGTTTAAGTCGTCAAATGATTCGTCTATAACTTTCTCACTACTTCCTACCGACTCATTTAACTGTGTTCCATACTCAAAATCTATGTCAGTCTGGGCTTGATCATCGACGAGTTGGTTATAAGCAAACAGTTGTGCTAAGCGTTCGATTTCATCTACATTAGACATGGGAAACTTAGAAATTATCTATTA
>NW_024735031.1:0-20414 GCF_018991925.1 Homarus americanus
CAGGAGGGAGGGTGTAGGTCCAGCATCAGGGTGAACAAGACCACCCAGGAGGGGGGGGGTGTAGATCCAATTTCAGGGTGAAAAAGTTCACACGGGAGGGAAGGTGTAGGTTCAGCATCAGGCTGAACGAGAGCACACAGGAGGGAGGGTGTAGGTCCAGCATCAGGGTGAACAAGACCACACAGGAGGGGGGGGTGGTGTAGATCCAGTTTCAGGGTGAAAAAGATCACACGGGAGGGAGGGTTTAGTTTCAGCATCAGGCTGAACTAGACCACACAGGAGGGAGGGTGTAGGTCCAGCATGAGGGAAAACAAGACCACACAGGAGGGAGGTAGTAGTTCCAGCAAGAGGGTGAACCAGACCACACAGGAGGGAGGGCGTAGGTCCAGCATGAGGGAGAACAAGACCATACTACCCCTTCCTGTTCGTGGTGGTGGGACGTGTGTGTGGGAGCTCTGCGTGATGGGTGGTTAACGAAAACTAATCGAACAAACTTACCCTAATAAATAAGGTGCTGTACTATCCACGCTGACGACCACTGATGCACCGAACTGGCCTTTAACACAACAGTAACTGGAACCATCATCTGTAAAGAAAACAAAACTAATTATTCGTCCATTGGCTGTTCTCAGGTTTTGGTGCGAGAATATTTTTACGTTTTTCGTTTTTTACTCAAATCTGACCTTACAGGTTTATGAAAAAAAAAACCTTTCATTTTTAACAAGCTGGTAATTTGAAAAAAAAAATGGAGATTAAATTCGAGTAAAACACCAAAAATACATAACAAAAAACATTCATTTAGCAAAGGAACCAAAGCAACCAACCTACCTAACCTATAAGGAGGAGACTACTAAGTGGGGATATCCTCGGGTAAACATGACGGGAACCTATGGACCAATATTAACAATAATATTACTAGTAACAAATACTTCGTGTAACATACAAGACCAAAACATACACCAAGTATGAGAAACGTTACTAAAGCATAAGCCAAAATATTGAAGTATTGTCTAAAGTAATTAGTCGATGTGATTAAGAGCGTTAACGACCATTAACCTATTCTTGTTCATAATAAATTAACTCGTGTATCTTAATATTTTGTCAAGTACTTCCATTTAAAATAAATCTGTACAAATAACTTTAATATATCGACCTTTACACAATATAAATTTAACCACTTAAATACACTAAAAACAACACTTACTGTAGTTCACTTTATAAACAGCGTCTGTCAAGTGAGAGAGACAGAACCTCCCCCGTTCGTGTTTGTATTGGCACTGAAGCTCCACGTGTCAGTCAATAGCATCTGTTTAGTCTTCTTCCCGCTAAAAAGTTTATCCGAATAAGGAAACATTAAAAGATAAATCCTACCTTAATCGAACATACAAGTTTTAATACAATTTTAGGGGAAATTAATTTATATCGTTATGAAGAAAAGAAATAATAAATAAAAATTACAGAAAAAATAAACAAATAATAATACTGTACATTACTTTAAATTGTTCAGCTTCGAAAACACTCGTTTGTAGACAAGACGGGAAAGTTCCCATCTATTTTGATAAAAAAATGTGCTGTCTTAGATCTGCCGAGCAGAGCCATCTGTTGACCTGACCCCTTACTATTCAGAAACGATTAAAACATGGTATTACTTATGGTCACGTGTTTGTTTGTTTGAATTTGAGTTTCGCCCTTAAGATGATGTAAACAAACCATAGTATTTGTAAACAAGCCATAGTATATTTAAACAAAGCAGACGACGCACAGTACCTGCCATCTATTGAGCCGACCCAGCAATTTTAAGAGTTAATGATCACAGCGATTCGTTTAGTTTTCCTGATTTACTTGATTATATCATAAAAATACTTTAATATTACTAACACCTTTACTTTAATCTAATAATAATATAATACTTTTAACTAAACCACTAACTCCAGCAAACCTTTCGTGGAGAAATATAAACGAAATTCTTCCCGACTACAATAGTGGTAGTTACCGTACCTTACTGGGTGGTTACCACTGATTAGTTATAGATGGATAGATAGATAGATAAATAGATAGATAATTCCAGGCGCTCTAATCTCTCAGGGTAGCCGAGGTTCCCTCCTTTGGACATTTTCAATCATCTGACAGTCCCTAGCATATCTCGGGGATCAGACGGGGTGACAGTACTGCAGATGGGGAAGCACTTCACTCTTGAAGATCGTCTAGATAACTGAACGACCTTATAATACCCAATAAATTATTGTCCTGATTTACCTTCTTCTCGCAATGACCCGAGAACTTCAGTTCATTGTCAAAATGCACACCCCCTTTAGGGACTGAAATCCTGCCGTTGTTCAGGGCAAAATCATAACATCTTCTCGGGCGAGATCCTACCGTATTCTGGCGCAGAATCCTACCGTTTTCTGTCGTAGAATCCTACCGTATTCCATGAGCAGAATCCTACCGTCTTCTAGGGTGGAATCATACCGTGTTCTGAGGCGGAATCATACCGTGTTCTGAGGCGGAATCCTACCGTCTCCTGGCACAGCATCCTACCGTATTTTGGGCGGAATCATAACTTATTCTGGGGCGGAATCTTAGCCTATTCTGGGGCGGAATCCTAGCCTATTCTGGGGCGGAATCCTAGCCTATTCTTGTGCAGAACCCTACCATCTTCTAAGGCGGGATCCTACCGTATTCTGTGGCAGAATCCCACCGTCTTCTGGAGAGGATTCCTACCATCTTCTAGGGCGGTACCCAATTGTATTCAAGCGCAGAATCCTACCGTATTCTGTGGCAGAATCCCACCATCTTCTAGGGCGGTACCCAATTGTATTCAAGCGCAGAATCCTACCGTATTCTGTGGCAGAATCCCACCGTCTTCTGGAGCGGATTCCTACCATCTTCTAGGGCGGTACCCAATTGTATTCAAGCGCAGAATCCTACCGAATTCTGTGGCAGAATTCTAAGTATTCTGGAGCGAAATCCTACCGTATACTGGGCGGAATCCGACCGTTTCCTGGGGCAAAATCTTCCCGTCTTTGGGAACAGAATCTTACCGTCTGCTGGCGCAGAATCCTACCGTCTGCTGGCGCAGAATCCTACCGTTTTCTGGAGCGATATCCTACCGTCTCTTTGGGCAGAATCCTAGCGTATTCTGGGGCGGAATCCTATCTTATTCTAAGGCAGAATCCTACCGTCACCTGGGGCAGAATCCTCCCATATTTTGGACAGAATCCTATCCAATTCTGAGGCGGAATCCTACTGTCTTCTTGGGCGGAGTCTTACCGTTTTCTCGGATGAAATACAACCGTCTTTGGGGACTAAATCCTATCGTCTTCTGGGTCGGAATCCTACTGTCTCCTGGGGCGAAATCCTACCGTTTTAGGGGGTGGAATCCTGCCATTATTTACGGCGAAATCATAACATCTTCTAGGGCGAAATCCTACAGTATTCTGGAACAGAATCCTACCATCTGCTGGCGGAGAATCCTACCGTATTCTAGAGCAGAATCCTACCGTATTCTGAGGCAGAATTCTACCGTATTCTGGACCGGAATCGTATCGTATTGTGGAGGGAATCGCGACTGTTTTCTGGGGCAGTCTTACCGTCTTCGGGGACAGAAAACTTTAAAGTTAGTTTAACGCCATTTAAAGCTAGTTTAACGCTATTTAAAGCTAGTTTAACGCCATTTAAAGCTAGTTTAACGCCATTTCAAGCTAGTTTAACGCCATTTAAAGATAGTTTAACGCCATTTAAAGTTAGTTTAATGCCAGTTTAAGTAGTTGAACGCCATTTGAAGTTAGTTTAACGCCATTTGAAGTTAGTTTAACGCCATTTGAAGCGCGTTTAACGCCATTTAAAGTTAGTTTAATGCCATTTGAAGATAGTTTTACGCCTTTGAAGTTAGTTTTACGCCTTTTGAAGTTAGTTTAACGGCATTTAAAGTTAGTTGAACGCTATTTAAAGTTTGTTTAACTCCATTTAAAGTTTGTTTAACTCCATTTAAAGTTTGTTTAATGCCATTTAAAGTTAATTTAACGTCTTATAAAGATAGTTTAGCGCCATTTGAAAATAGTTTAACGTCATTTAAAGTTACTTTAACACCATTTAAAGTTAGTTTAACGCCATTTAAAGTTAGTTTAATGCCATTTGAAGTTAGTTTAACGCCACTTAAAGTTAGTTTAATGCTATTTGAAGTTAGTTTAACGCCATTTAAAGTTACTTTAGCACCATTTAAAGTTAGTTTAACGCCATTTAAAGTTACTTTAACACCATTTAAAGTTAGTTTAACGCCATTTAAAGTTAGTTTAATGCTATTTGAAGTTAGTTTAACGCCATTTAAAGTTACTTTAACACCATTTAAAGTTAGTTTAACGCCATTTAACGTTAGTTTAATGCCATTTAAAGTTAGGTTAATGCCATTTAAGGTAAGTCTTAATACTATTTAAAGTTAGTTTAACGCCATTTGAAGTTAGTGTAACGCCATTTGAAACATGTTTAACGCCATTTAAAGTTAGTTTAATGCCATTTAAAGTCAGTTTAACAACATTTAAAGTTACTTTAACACCATTTAACGTTAGTTTAACGCCATTTAAAGTTAGTTTAATGCTATTTGAAGTTAGTTTAACGCCATTTAAAGTTACTTTAACACCATTTAAAGTTAGTTTAACGCCATTTATCGTTAGTTTAATGCCATTTAAAGTTAGGTTAATGCCATTTAAGTTAAGTTTTAACACCATTTAAAGTTAGTTTAACGCCATTTGAAGTTAGTGTAACGCCATTTGAAGCATGTTTAACGCCATTTAAAGTTAGTTTAATGCCATTTAAAGTCAGTTTAAAGACATTAAAAGTTAGTTTAATGCCACTTAAATTTAATTTAACCCCATTTAAAGATAGTTTAACGCCATTTTAAGTGAGGTTAAACGCCATTTAATATTATTTAACGCCATTTAAAGTTAGTTTAACGCCATTTAAAGTTAGTTTAACGCCATTTAAAGTTAGTTTAACGCCATTTAAAGTTAGTTTGACGCCATTTGAAGTTAGTTTAACTATTTCAAGCGCGTTTAACACGATTTAAAGTTAGTTTAACGTCATTTGCGGTTAGTTTAGCGCCATTTAAAGTTAGTTTAATGACATTTAAAGTTAGTTTAACACTTTTTGAAGTTAGGTTATTGCCATTTAATGTTAGTTTAACGCGATTTAAGGTTGGTTTAACGATATTTGAAGTTAGTTTTACGCCATTTGAAGCATGTTTAACGCCATTTAAAGTTAGTTTAACGCCATTTAAAGTTACTTGAACGCCATTTAAAGTTAATTGAACGCCATTTAAAGTTACTTGAACGCCATTTAAAGTTAGTTGAACGCCATTTAAAGTTAGTTGAACGCCTTTTAAAGTTAGTTGAACGCCATTTAAAGTTAATTAAACGCCATTTAAAGTTAATTGAACGCCATTTAAAGTTAATTGAACGCCTTTTGAAGCATGTTAAACGCCAATTAAAGTTAGTTTAACGCCATTTAAAGTTAGTTTAAGGCCCTTTTTTAGTTAGTTTTACGCCATTTGAAGTTAGTTTAACGCCATTTAAAGTAAGTTTAACGCCATTTAAAGTTACTTTAATGCCATTTGAAGCATGTTTAATGCCAATTAATGTTAGTTTAATGACATCTAAAGTTAGTTTAATGACATCTAAAGTTAGTTTAACGCCATTTAAAATTAGTTTAACGTCATTTAAAGTAAGTTTAACGCGATTTAAAGTTAGTTTAACGCGATTTAAATTTAGATTAACGCGATTTAAAGTTAATTTAACGCGATTTAAAGTTAGTTTAACGCCATTTGAAGTTAGTTTAATGCCATTTAAAATTAGTTTAATGCCATTTGAAGTTAGTTTAATGCCATTTGAAGTTAGTCTAATGCCATTTGAGGCGCGTTTAACGCATTTAAAAATAGTTTCACGCCATTTAATGTTAGTTTAACACCATTTGAAGTTAGTTAGCGCCATTTAAAGTTAGCTTAACGCTATTTAATTTTAGTTTAACGCCATTTAAAGTTAGTTGAACGTCATTTAAAGTTAGTTGAACGCCTTTTAAAGTCAGTTTAATGCCATTTGAAGTCAGTTTAACGCCATTTAAGGTTAGTTTAACGCCATATGATGGTTAGTTTTAAACATGGTTTGAGTTTCGCCCTTAAGATGATGTAAATAAACCATAGCACATGTGAACAAGCCATAGGATATTTAAACAAAGATAAATGTATAGTATATATATATATATATCAGGTGCGTAAAAGAGAGCTCAGGTTCTCAACTGGCTCAGCCATGTTAATATTGTTAGTATTATCCACTCTGTATCTGTGTTTTTATGGTTAAATATACTGTTTCAATTCACTTCAATTCATCCCACCACAGCCACTGATCCGCCACAGGAACTGCGCCACCACCACTGCTACTGACCCACCACAGCCACTGCCCCACCACAACCCCACCACAGCCACTGCCCCACCACAACCACTGCCCCACCACAGCCACTGCCCCACCACAACCACTGCCCCACCACAGCCACTGCCCCACCACAGCCACTGACCCACCACTGACCCACCACCACGACTGCAACTGCGCCACTACAACAGATACTGCCCCACCACAGCCACTGCCCCACCACCACCACCACAGCCCCACCAGAGCCACTGCCCCACCACCACCACAGCCCCACCACTACCACAGCCCCACCACAGCCACTGCCCCACCACCGCTACTGCCCCACAGCCACAACACCACTGCCCCACCACCCCACCACAGCCAATGCCCTATCACCGCCCCACCACCAGCACAGCCACTAACTCACCACAGCCACTGCCGCACCACAGCCACTGCCCCACCACCGCCAATGCCCCACCACCAGCACAGCCACTAACTCACCACAGCCACTGCCGCACCACAGCCAATGCCCCACCATCGCTACTGCCCCACCACCACCATTGACCCACCACAGCCACTGTCCCACCACAGCCACTGACCCACCACCACAACACCACTGCCCCACCACCCCGACTGCCCCACTACAGCCACTGACCCACCACTGCCACAGCCCCACCACCACTGCAACTGCCCCACCACCGCCACTGACCCACCACTACTGCAAATGCACCACCACAGCCACTGACCCACCACAGCCACTGACCCACCACAGCCACTGACCCACCACACAGCAACTGCCCCCACCACCACAACACCACAGCCCCACCACCCCCACTGCCCCACCGCAGCCACTGCCCCACCGCAGCCACTGCCCCACCACAGCCACTGCCCCACCACAGCCACTGGAGAGGACGGAGTCACCTACAACATCGTTAGACTACTAAGGCGTGTGCCAGGCAATCCATTGTTGGTATTGTACAATGTGAGTCATGCCAAGGGCCAACCACCCACACCATGGACCAGCAGTATTGTTGTATCAATACCGAAACCAGGACAGCCTGATGCCTTTCGTCCCATATCACTAACCAGCTGCCTGTGTAAAACCTTAGAGAGGATGGTTCTTGGCAGACTCTTATATAGAATCAGAGACCACATGTCTCCTGACATAAATGGCTTCACCCATGGTAAAGGTGTACATAATTGCATCACCACATTCCTAACTGTGCATGGTGATGAAAGGCACAGATACACCACATTTCTTGACCTGAAAGCTGCATTTGATATTGCCAATAGGCAACTGATATTGTACGAACTAGCCAAAATCGATATAGGAGGTAGGCGGTTACATTGGATAAGTGGGTACCTAACCAACAGAAGGGCTGCTGCACTGTTTCAGGGTTACAAAAGTGAAGTTAAAGATATGCAACTTGGTACCCCTCAAGGTGGAGTACTTAGCCTCACTTTATTCAATGTTTTTATGAATGCATTATTAAATTTAATACCAGACAACCTCAGCAATATCACAATCAGCTATGCTGATGATATTCTTATACATACTAAGACTCATCGTGAAATGCAAACCACCCTGAACCATGTATACGCAGCCTGTGAGAACCTCGGTCTTATTATCTCCACTGAGAAAACTAAGGTGTTCAACATACAAGCTGGTAACCGCAAACGCGGCCCCGCCAAGTTCAAGATAGGTAACAACACTATTGACTATGTTTCTTCTTTTAAATATATTGGTGTTTCCGTCCCTTGTACCCTACCTGCCATAAAACAGCTAACCCGCCAATGTAGACAGGCTGAGACCTTAGAAGTGTAGCGGGGTACAGCCCGCACTATGGTGCTAATATTAGAATTGTTAAAACAATGTACCTAGGCTATATAAGATCTCTGATAGATTACCACGCACCAGTCCTGGTCATTCGTGACGGGAAAGGCGTTGACAAGCTTGAGAAAATGCAAAATAAAACCCTCAGAATTATCCAAGGATGTCCCATGAGCACTAAAGTACTTAATATGAGGAAAGAACTAGGTATACCCAGTGTTAAAGATAGAATAATTGAAGTCAACCTCATGATAGCCCTGAGGCTTCTGCGTGGTGATCCTGATAACATTGTTTCCTTAAAATTGCTAGAATGTATGAACCATGGGACTACTGAGTCTAAATGGATCCAAACTACAGCTACACATATGAAGATGTTTGGACTAGACCACCTGTACAAAGTTGAGACAACAGCGCTTCCTGCCACCCTGGCGGACAGTTCCCTTCGATATCACAATACCGACGTATCCGCCTAAAAAATTAATTATACAAAGCATTTATCTCCAACACACTGCCAAATTGAGAGCTCTTGAACACATACACACTCTACAGACTGATGATAATATCACACAGACCATCTACACTGATGGATCTCTTAACACCGTCTGTGGGAGGGCTGGAAGTACTATTGTTGTGACTCAACCTGACGGTAATATAATTGAGAAAGGAGTTAGAATTAACAACGGGGCATCCACTCTACAAACTGAATTAGTTGCCATACTCACAGCTATAGAATTTATTGAAACCACTGTTACTGACAGTCTCATCAACATTGACTCTCTATCCTCACTACTTGCCCTTGGCACCCTCGACTCAGGTTGTCACGCTCTTGTCTCTGAAGCCAGACACAAATATGCGTGCCTTGTTGACCGGGGTGTCAAGGTCAAACTGTTGTGGATCCCCTCTCACATAGGCCTCATAAAACATGACAGAGTTGATGCCCTCGCCAAACTCGCGTCTAAAAAAGACACCGTTGAATACAATTTGGGTCTGTCAAAAAGAACCCTTAAAACTGTAATTAGGAAAGAACTTATTGATGAGTTTGACGCAAGTAGACAAGTGCAAACAGGCACTAGTCGATCCATAGTTTACCATGATGAGATGTATCAAGTGAAACATGTATATGGAGCAAGTAACAAGAACACTAGATTACAAGATGTTGTAACCGCTAGATTAAGGTTAGGATATAAGTAACTTTGGCAGTATGTTCCTCAAGCAGATGTAAACAAAACTAAATGTAAAGTGTGTGGCCATACATATGGCCACACACTTGAACACTACGTCCTCGACTGTGTGAAGATAGAACCTTTTAGTGACAGGTCCAAGCACACTGTGTGTGAAATGGCACAACACTTCATCTCTAATGGCAAGATAGCCGACATATTAAGATTGTATCCACTTTTTTGCACTTAGTAACTATATCAATTCTCATGTACAGAACCAAATACGCAATGTGCTTGAATACCTCTCACGTAAATGTGAATAACAAAGTGTGAGGCCAGACATACTGCCTCACACGCCTGTACTCACGCAGTTGTGAATAAGTTACCCTTTATGTATAGAACTAAAAAATAATGTAATTGAAATACTGTGTAACATTCAGTGCCATAATATCCTGACAACGGGGGTTAATTATTATGACCCGTTCTAAACTCTACTCTATAATCCTTTTGCGCTACCGCTCACAGGGTGAGTGTGGGGTGCACAATAAAGCTGCCGCTGTAAGCGGCAAAATAAAAAATCAATGCCACACCACTGCCACTGACCAACCACACCACTTCCCCACCACCGCCACACCACTACCACACCATCACCACAGCTGCCCCACCACTGCAACTGACCCACCACCACTGAAACACCACACCACTTCCCCACCACCACCACAGCCACTGACCCACCACCACAGCCACTGACCCACCACCACAGCCATTGACCCACCCCCACCACAGCCACTGACCCACAGCCACTGACCCACCACTGCAACTGCGCCACCACCACAGCCATTGCTCCGCCACTGCCCCGCCACAGCCACTGACCCCACCACAGCCACTGCCCCACCACCACCACTGCAAATGGCCACCACCACAGCCCCACCACAGCCACTGCACCACCACCACTGCAACTGCACCAGCCCCACCACACCACTGCCCCACCACCACCACAGACCCACCACTACAACCACTGACCCACCACCACCGCCTCACCACTGCAAATGCGCCACCACCACAGACCCATCACAGCCACTGACCCCCCACCACAGCCACTGCCCGCCACTGCCCCACCACAGCCACTAACCCCCCACCACAGCCACTGCCCGCCACTGACCCCCCACCAGCCACTGCCCCACCACCACCACTGCAAATACGCCACCACCACAGCCCCACCACAGCCACTGCACCACCACCACTGAAACTGCACCACCACAACCCCACCACACCACTGCCCCACCACCAATGCCCCACCACATCCACTGCCCCACCGCCAATGCCCCACCACATCCACTGCCCCATCGCCGCCACACCACTGCCCCACCACCATCACCACTGCAAATGAGCCACCACCACAGCCACACCACAACCACTGACCCACCACCACCACAGCCCCACCACAACTCCACCACAGCCACTGACCCACCACCACCGCTGCCCCACCATCGCTCCACCACAGCCCCATCACCACTGCGCCCCTACCACAGCCCCACCACAGCCACTGACTCACCATCAGTGCAACTGCGCCACCACCTGGCGTTAAAGTAATTTCAAATGGCGTTAAACCAACTTTAATTGGCGTTAAACGCTCTTCAGGTGGCGTTAAACGCGCTTCAAATGGCGTTAAATTAACTTCAAATGGCATTAAACGCGCTTCAAATGGCGTTAAACTTACTTCAAATGCCCAGTATGGCCAACAGTGTGTAACACAGCCAGTACATGCCAACAGCATGTAGCCGTCAGTACATGCCAACAGTATGTAACCACCAGTACATGCCCAGTATTTGCCAACAGTACGTAACAGCCAGTACATGCCAACAGTGTGCAATAGAGCCAGTACATGCCAACAGTGTGCAACAGAGCCAGTACATTCCAACAGTGTGCAACAGAGCCAGTACATGCCAACAGCAACAGCCAGTACTTGCCAGGGTATCTCGATGTGATCGACCACACCTTGACCCCAGTTCCATAGTTATTGCAGAAGACTTTACATTTCACTATAGAACAAATCGTCATTTTTCGTTAACTACCCACCACCTTTTAACGATTTGTTTCTCTTACCATTTAATAGATCTCCTCGAGAAACTAAGGAATAAACATTAATTTCGTAGCATTCCAAAAATAAACGCGATATTCACCATTTATTTATTTTAATGAATTTTTTCAAGTCGCAATTTGATGTTATGGTGACAAACAACGTCGCTCTCATTCGTAAAACACTAAAATAACACCAAACAAACCTTTGAAAACCTGACCTAATGTTTCAGAACTTGTGAAAATGTTAAGTATCACTTAATTTATAAATCCCTCATCTTACCACCTACTAAACCCCGAAAACGTGAATAAGATAAGCTTTTACCTTTGGATTTTTACAAGTTATGAAACGTTAGGTCAGGTTTTATCAGAGTTGTTTGGTGTTTTTAGTATATTACCCCACATTTTCCCTCTACTTTAAAGTCCTGCCCAATTGAAACCAGTAATATTTTTAGTAATCTCCCCCCCCCCCCTCCCACATTGTTGGGATGGAAGGGCGGATAGTGATTTGCCCCAAAGATAAAATACATCTTCTAAATCAAGGAAACTAACGAAAAAATATATTTTATGGGAAAAAAGGTGACAAGTGGTTAACGAAAATTAATCGAACAAACTTACCTCAATAAATAAGGTGCTGTACTATCCACGCTGATGACCACTGATGCATCAAACTGGCCTTTAACACAACAGCAACTGGATCCATCATCTGTAAAGAATACAAAACTAAATATTCGTCCATTAGCTGTCCTCAGGTTTTAGTACGAGAATTGTTTTTTTACGTTTTTCGTTTTTTACTCAAATCTGACCTTAAAGGTATATACAAAAAAAAAAACATTTTTAACAAGCTGCTAATTTGCAAAAAAGAATGGAGATTAAATTTGAGTAAAACACCAAAAGTACACAACAAAAAACATTCATTAAGCAAAGGAACCTTAGCAACCAACCTACCTAACCTGTAAGGAGGAGACTACTAAGTGGGGATATCCTGGGGTAAACATGGCGGGAACCTATGGACCAATATTAACAATAATATTACTAGTAACAAATAATTCGTGTAACATACAAGACCAAAACATACACCAAGTATGAGAAACGTTACTAAAGCATAAGCCAAAATAATAAAGTATTGTCTAAAGTAATTAGTCGATGTGATTAAGAGCGTTAACGACCATTAACCTATTCTTGTTCATAATAAATTAACTCGTGTATCTTAATATTTTGTCAAGTACTTCCGTTTAAAATAAATCTGTACAAATAACTTTAATATATCGACCTTTACACAATATAAATTTAACCACTTAAATACACTAAAAACAACACTTACTGTAGTTCACTTTATAAACAGCGTCTGTCAAGTGAGAGAGACAGAACCTCCCCCATTCGTGTTTGTATTGACACTGAAGCTCCACGTGTCAGTCAATAGCATCTGTTTAGTCTTCTTCCCGCCAAAAAGTTTATCCGAATAAGGAAACATTAAAAGATAAATCCAACCTTAATCGAACATACAAGTTTTAATACAAATTTTAGGGGAAATTAATTTATATCGTAATGAAGAAACACTCTTTTGTAGACAAGATGGGAAAGTTACCATCTATGTCGATAAAAAAAATGTGATGTCTTAGATCATCCTAGCAGCGCCATCTGTTGACCTGACCCGTTACTATACGAGAAACATTTTAAACGTGGTATTACTCATTGTCACGTTTGTTTGGATTTGAGTTTCGCCCTTAAGATGATGTAAAGAAACCATAGTATTTGTAAACAAGCCATAGCATATGTAAACA
The DNA here is from genome assembly GCF_018991925.1 of Homarus americanus. Lineage (NCBI taxonomy): Eukaryota > Metazoa > Arthropoda > Malacostraca > Decapoda > Nephropidae > Homarus > Homarus americanus. Next base: position 13,250 of record NW_024735031.1, read on the forward strand.
GACCATAGTATATGTAAACAGGCCATAGTATATGTAAACAAAGCAGACGAAGCACAGTACCTGCCATCTATTGAGCCGACCCAGCAGTGTTAAGAGTTAATGATCACAGCGATTCGTTAATTTTCCTGATTTACTTAATTATATCCATAAAAAATACTTTAATATTACTAACACATTTACTTTTCTCTAACAATAATATAATACTTTTAACTAAACCCTAAACTCAGAAAACTTTACGTGGACAAATCTAAACTAAATACTTCCCGACTACAATAATGGTAGTTACTGTACCTTACTGGGTGGTTACCAATCATTAGTTATAGACAGATAGATAGATACATAGATAATTTCAAGCGCTCTAATCTTTCAGGGTAGCCGAGGTGCCGTAGTGCAGGCACCAACCTGGTGGCCCTCCTTTGGACATGTTCAATCAACTGACAGTCCCCAGCATATCTCGGGGACCAGACGGGGTGACAGTACTACAGATGGGGAAGCACTTCACTCTTGAAGATCGTTGCGAGGGACGGATCGTCTAGATCAGGGGTTCCCAAGCTTTTTCTAGCACGACCCCATCCAGTGTTGTCAACTATCCAGTGCAACCCCAAATCATTTCACTGGCAGACCCAAAAGACCCCAGCGACCCCACCGACCCCATGACCTCTTTGCGACCCGACCTAATGAGCCTTCCGACCCCGCCTTTATGGGGTGGATGGAATCCTGCCATTGTTAAGGACAAAATCATAACATCTTCTCGGGCGAAATCCTACCGTATTCTGGCGCAGAATCCTCCCGTATTCTGGCGCAGAATCCTACCTTATTCTGGCGCAGAATCCTACCTTTTTCTGGCGCAGAATCCTACCGTTTTCTGGCGCAGAATCCTACCGTAATCTGGCGCAGATCTCTGCTACTGTGCAGAAAACAAGCGTATTCCGTGAGAAGAAGTAAAACTAACGAATTCCACTGTTTTGATTCTAAATTGATTGATTATACTAGAAGAATTAAAACTAACTAAAAACAGCATTTTTATGAGTAAAAAGCGTTTTCCGTGAGAGAAGTAAAACTTACTAAAATGCACTGTTTTGAGCAGGAACTCATGTTTCCAGTAAAAGAAGTAGAACTAACTAAAAGCATTATGTTTGAGCAGAAAAGAAGCGTTTTCCGTGAAAAGACATCAGTGAACTAAAGTACACTTTTTTTAGCAGAAAACGAGCGTTTTTCGTGAAAAGAAGTAAAACTAACGAATTCCACTGTTTTGATTCTAAATTGAGTGTTTTCACTAGAAGAAGTAAAACTAACTAAAACAGCATTGTTAGGAGAAAAAAGTGTTTTCCGTGACAGAAGTAAAGCTTACTAAAATACACGGTTTTTTAGTAAAAAATAAGTGTTTCCAGTACAAGAAGTAAAACTAGCTAGAAGTAGTGTGTTTGAGCAGAAAACAAGCGTTTTTCGTGAAAAAAATAGTATGAACTAAAATGCACTGCTTTGTGCAGAAGACAAGCGCATTCCGTAAAAAGAAGCAAAACTAACGAATTCCATCTGTTTTCATTCAAAATTGAGTGTTTTCACTAGAAGAAGTAAAACTATCTACAAACAGCATTTTTAGCAGAAAAAAAGGCGTTTTCCGTGGGAGAAATAAAACTTACTAAAATACACTGTTTTTTAGCAGAAACTGATGTTTCCAGTACAAGAATTAAAAAACTAAAAGCAGTGTGTTTAGGCAGAAAACAAGCTTTTTCCGTGAAAAAAAAATTAGAATGAACCAAAATGTACAACTTTACGCAGAAAACAAGTACATTCAGTGAAAAGTCGTAAAACTAACGAATACCACTGTTTTCATTCAAAATTGAGTGTGTTACGAGTGAGAGTTCCATCGTTGGTTGTGGATTCGCAACGTGAACGTCTTTTGTTTGTGACGTCGTTTCTGCCGCGTCCGCTCGCTTTGTTTACTTTAGTATGGGCCCGGCAGTGTTTAGTTAAGTACAGAGTATCTCCTTTCTTATTGTACAGTATGTTTCTAGTGGTATAACGTGTAAACCTTGCTCGACTTTTATAATACCAAGTAAAGTATTATTTGTGAAAGATTATTGTTAATCATATTTTGGAGTTCCACGGAAAATAACTTACTTATTTATGAGGTTTCGTGTGGTGGATAGACCACGTCGTTGTCGTTGTTCATCGTAGTTTCTAGACCAGTGGTTCTTCACCTGGGGGGCGCGCCCCCCCTAGTGGGCGTCAGTAATTTCCATGGGGGGCGCAAGCCCGAGGGAAAAAGAAGGAATTTCTCTAATTATAATTATAGTTTTTATTCTCTCAACAAGAGCGTGGGCTAATATTGAGAAGTTTATGAAAAAATGCAAAAGTATCGCCTTATAACTTTAGTTTTCTATAGGCTACTTTTTTTACTTAGGGCTTACCATTTTCTGTACTCATTGACCCCCCTCCCTATCCCTCGAAACCCATGGGGGGGGGGGGGTTTAACTCGTCCTGGACCTGTATACTGCTCGTTGGTGACTGGTTGAGCCCCGTTCTCTCCCAGTCTTCTTTACACGTCCGTGGCAATAATTCCTCTTCTCTCACATTTATTCAGTTAAGGCTGTTGAGGTATGTTTATCCCAGTTGTTATATTTACCTAAAAATAGTAAGCAGCCATAAGTTTATTGGTGAATTGTGAACGCGCATATGTTGCTCTGTTATTCGCAAGTTTTGAATTCCGTTTGTATTTTATCAGAAGTTGGTGGTGCTTAAAATCATGTGGTGGTAACAGGTGGTTATGGTAAAGTTGTTTATGATGATATTGATTTGTTTCTTAATAATCATATGTTTATGATCATGATGTGTTTACTATAATGTTGTGGTGTTTGTTAATATTTACTTAATAATTATGTGGTGGAGTTTATGATCATGTAGTGGTGTTTATGATCATGTTGTGATCATTGATGTTTGTTAATGATATAGTGGTGTTTATGATCATGTGATGTTTGTTAATGATATGGTGGTGTTTATGATCATGTATGATTGTAGTCACTTGTAGTGTTTACGAACTTTACGATCATATGTTTGTTATTGATCATGTGGTTGTGATTATCATGATGTTGTGGTGTTCATGAGCACGTGGTGATGTTTATCTTACCTTACACGTGCCGTATGTTTTGTTCACAGATTTGTGTTGTCCACTGCACATCAAATAATTCGCAATGAGTGCAAAGAAGCGGAAGTATCTTGACGAATATATTCGATTTGGATTCGTGTCTCTCCAAAAAGGTGACACAGAGGGCCCCCAGTGTGTGATATGTTACAAAACTCTGAGCAATGATGGAATGCGGCCCTCACGCTTGGAACGCCACTTGAGGACAACACATCCTGCTCTAGCTGATAAGCCCAAAGCATTCTTTGAAACAAAAAGACACTCCTTGAGGCAAGTTAAGTTGGACGGCAGTTGGGCATTTCGGCAACAAACTTCAAAGGTTGTTGAGGCTTCCTATGAGATCGCCATGTTGATTGCAAAGAGCAAAAAGAAGAGCCATAACATCGGAGAGTTTCTCATAAAACCAAGCATACTCCGTGCAGCAGAACTCGTTCTGGGGAAAGATAGTGCAAACAAGCTTTCCCAAATTTCACTTTCAAACGATACAGTCAAGGGAAGGATCGATGAATTGTCTCAAGACATCAAAGATCAAATTCTCGACCAAGTAAGAGATTCTCCTGTTTTTGCTCTCCAGTGTGACGAAACGACTGATATCGCTGAGTGTTCTCAGCTACTGATGTATGCTCGTTTCGTGTCAGGCAACAGTGTAAAAGAGGAAATGCTGTTCTGTCACCCCATGGAAAGTTGTACAACAGCAGCAGCTATTTTTCATGATGTATCAAACTTCTTTCAGGAAAACCAACTTTCGTGGGACTCGCTGGTAGGGGTGTGGACTGATGGTGCTCCAGCCATGCTTGGTCTGCAGTCTGGATTCATTACAATGGTGAAAGAAAAAAATCCGTCTGTTGTAGGTACACACTGCATACTTCATCGTGTATCCTTAGTATCCACAACTTTACCTGCTGAAATGAGGGATGTCCTGAACGTGGCTATCAAGGTAGTCAACTTTATCAAAGCTGGAGCCTTAAACAGTCGTCTCTTTAAACTGCTGTGTAAGGATATGGAATCTGAACATGAAACCTTCCTTTTTCACACGAACGTACGATGGCTATCAAAGGGGAACATGCTTGGACGGCTTTATGAACTACGAGAAGAAGTAGCAGTATTTCTTGATTCGAAGCAGAAGGCAGATCTCCATGACAAGTTCCAGTCTGAAGGCTTTCAGCTATCTCTAGCTTACCTGGTGGACATCTTCGAAGCGTTGAATGCTCTCAACCTTAAACTGCAAGGGAAAAACATCAACATCATCATGCACCACGACACCATTCGAACCTTCATGGCCAAACTCGACCTCTGGAAAAGTCGAATTCAGCAGGGAAATACAGCCAGTTTTAGTAACTTGGATTATGCTCTCATTCACGGTTACCTTGATTCTGAGTTAAAGCAACAAATAATCACTCATCTAACTGACTTGAAAACAGAATTCATCAGATACATCCAAGAGATAGATGAGAAGCGTGAAGCCTGGAAATTCATCAAGAACCCATTTCAATGTGAAGTAGCTGATGTTTCGGATGAAGTGCAATAGGAGTTTCTTGAGTTGAAGTTCAACTCCACAGCTAAGGGAGACCTCAAAGAACTGGATCTTGAGACGTTCTGGGTCAAGTACCTTCCTGTTTACCCTCTGATCTCACATCAGGCTCTTCGGATTCTAACTATGTTCGGATCCACGTATCTTTGTGAAGCTGCATTTTCCACGCTCGTTGCTGTCAAGACCAAGTACAGAAACATGCTGAACGTTGAAGGGGATTTACGTTGTGCACTCTCTGGCATTCAACCACGCATTCAAGATCTAGTAGCTAAGAAGCAGTGTCAAGTATCTCACTAATTTATACTCAATAAAAAGACTAAAAACACAATATTTTTCATTTTTCTTTAAAATCTGGGAGGGAATTTTATTCATAGATGCAAGGGGGGCGTGGAGGGAAGGACCAATTCCTAGAGGGGACGTGGTAGTAAAAAGGTTAAGAACCACTGTTCTAGACTAAATAAGTCTTTACTTTTATGTTCATTATATTGTCACTCGGTTGAGTCATTTATTTGATCAGATTTAACTTGTATTTGTTTATTTTGTACAAATTGATATATTTATTTTATTGTTTATTTGTTAATATATTCTGCATGTATTTCAATATACCCCAGAGTAATGAGGTGATAATTTGGTGGGATCTATTCCTGGACCTATAGTACAAAGTGTAATTTGTGAATTTGTGATATTGTTTCACCCTTAAGAGGCCCAAGGGTCGTAACAAGTGTTTTCTCTAGAAGAAGTAAAACTAACTAAAACAGCAATTTTAGGAGAAAAAAAAGCGTTTTTCGTGAGAGAAGTAAAACTTACTAAAATACACTGTTTATAAGTAAAAACTGAGTTTTCCAATGCAAGAAGTAAAACTAACTATAAACAGCGTTTTGAGCAGAAACGGATGTTTCCAGTAAGAGAAGTAAAAATAACAAGAAGCGTTTTGAGCAGAAAATAAGCGGTATGTGGCGATTCTCGGATTATTTCGTATAATATTGTTATAAAGTACTAAGTCGACCCCCAATTGACTTTGACAGTCTCCCACTTGGTGTGTGGCGATTCTCGGATTAGTTCATATAATATTGTTATAAAGTACTAAATCGACCCTCAATTGACTTTGAAAGTCTCCCACTGAGTGTGTGGCGATTCTCGGATTACTTCGTATAATATTATTATAAAGTACTAAACCGACCCTCAATTGACTTTGACAGTCTCCCACTCGTTATGTGGCGATTCTCGTATTATTTCGTATAATATTGTTCTTAAGTACTAAATCGACCCTCAATTGACTTTTACAGTGTCCCACTCGGTGTGTGGCGATTCTTCGATTATTTCGTATATTATTGTTATAAAGTACTAAATCGACCCTCAATTGACTTTGACAGTCTCCCACTCGGTGTGTAGCGATTCTCGGATTATTTGGTATAATATTGTTATAAAGTACTAAATTGACCCTCAATTGACTTTTTGAAAGTCTCCCCACCTGGTGTAAGTATTTTACTATTTCGTATAATATTGTTATAATGGGGACTAAAATTGACCCTCAATTGACTTTTGACAGTCTCCCACTCGGTGTGTAGCGATTCTCGGATTATTTGGTATAATATTGTTATAAAGTACTAAATTGACCCTCAATTGACTTTGACAATATCCCTCTGGGTGTGTCGCGATTGTCGGATTATTTCGTATAATATTGTTCTTAAGTACTAAATCGACCGTCAATTGAGCTTGAGAGTCTCCCACTCTGTCTGTGGCGATTCTCGGATTATTTCGTTTAATATTGTTATAAAGTGCTAAATCGAACCTCAATTGACTTTGAAAGTCTCCCACTGGGTGTGTGGAGATTCTCGGATTATTTCGTATAATATTGTTATATAGTACTAAATTGACCCTCATTTGACTGACAGTCTCCCACTGGGTGTGTGGCGATTCTCGGATTATTTCGTATAATATTGTTATAAAGTACTAAATCGACCCTCAATTGACTTTGACAGTCTCCCACTGGGTGTGTGGTGATTCTCGGATTATTTCGTATAATATTGTTATAAAGTACTAAATCGACCCTCAATTGACTTTGACAGTCTCCCACTCGGTGTGTGGCAATTCTCGGATTATTTCGTATAATAGTGTTTTAAAGTCCTAAATCGACCGTCAATTGAGCTTGACAGTCTCCCACTCGGTGTGTGGCGATTCTCGGATTATTTCGTGTAATATTGTTTTAAAGTACTAAATCGACCCTCAATTGACGTTGACAGTGTCCCACTGGGTGTGTTGCGATTCTCGGATTATTTCGAATAATATTGTTATAATGTACTAAATCGACCCTCAATTGACTTTGACAGTCCACCCCTAGGGTGTGAAGGTTCTCGGATCATGTCGTATAATATTAGCATAAAGTATATTATAAAGTATTAAATCGACCCTCAATTGACTTTGAGAGTCTCCCACTCTGTGTGTGGCGATTCTCGGATTATTTCGTATATTATTGTTATAAAGTACTA
>NW_024735032.1:0-11417 GCF_018991925.1 Homarus americanus
ACTTTGTTATACTCGATCAGGGGATATGTTATACTCGATCTGGGGACTTTGTTATACTCGGTCCGGGGACTTTGTTATACTCATCCAGGGGGCTTTGTTATACTCGATCAGGGGACTTTGTTATACTGGGCCAGGAGACTTTGTTATACTCGATCAGGGGATATGTTATACTCGATCATGGTTTTTGTTATATTGTACCAGGGGACTTTGGTATTCTCGATCAGGGGACTTTGTAATACTCGACCAGGGGACTTATTTATACTTGACCACTAGACTTTGTTATAAACGATGAGGGGCCTTTGTTATACTCGGCCAGGGGCCTTTGTTATACTCGATTAGAAAAGTTTGTTATACTCGACCAGGGGACTTTGTTATACTCCACCAGGGACTTTGTTATACTCGATCAGGGGATTTTGTTATACTCCGTTCAGGGGATTTTGTTATACTCGTCTAGTGGGCTTTGTTATATTAGGATCAGGGGACTTTGTAATACTCGATCAGGGGACCTTGTTAAACTCGGTTCAGGGGACTTTGTTATACTCGTCTAGTGGGCTTTGTTAAATTTGGATCTGGGGACTTTGTTATACTCGATCAGGGGACTTTGTTATACTCGACCAGGGGACTTTGTTGTAATCGATCAGGGGACTTTGTTATGCTCGATCTGGGGACTTTGTTATACTGAGCCAGGAGACGTTGTTATAATCGATCATGGGATATGTTATACTCGATCAGGGGGCTTTGTTATACTTAGATCAGGGGACTTTGTTATTCTCGACCAGGGGACTTTGTTATACTCGACCAGAGGCCTTTGTTATACTCGGCCCGGGGACTTTGTTATATTGGACCACGGGACTTTGATATTCTCGATCAGGGGACTTTGTAATACTCGACCAGGGGACTTATTTATACTTGACCAATGGACTTTGTTATACTCGATGAGGGGCCTTTGTTATACTCGACAAGGGGCCTTTGTTATACTCGATAAGAAAACTTTGTTATACTCGACCAGGGGACTTTGTTATACTCCACCAGGGACTTTGTTATACCCAATCAGGGGACTTTGTTATAATCGGATCAGGGGATTTTTTTATACTCGTAAGTGGGCTTTGTTATATTAGGATCTGGGGACTTTGTTATAATCCATCAGGGGACTTTGTTATACTCGAACAGGGGACTTTGTTGTAATCGATCAGGGGACTTTGTTATGCTCGATCTGGGGTCTTTGTTATACTGAGCCTGGAGACGTTGTGATACTCGATCAGGGGATATGTTATACTCGATCAGGGGACTTTGTTATACTGGACCAGGGGACTTTGTTATACTCAATCAGGGGACTTTGTTATACTCGATCAGGGGACTTTGTTATACTCGTCCAGGGGGCTTTGTTATACTTAGATCAGGGACTGTTCTCAATAGAATTTTGTTATACTCATTGAGGCTTTGTTGCTCACTGGGACCAGGGACTTTGTTGTACTTAACAGGGACGTTTTCTCTTGACAATGGACTTTGTTATACTCGATGAGGGGCCTTTGTTGCTTTTGATCACGAGGATTTTTGATACTCGACCAGGGGACTTTATATGACCAATGGACTTTGTTATACTCAATGAGGGCCTTTTATACTCAATTAGGGGAGAAACTTACTACTCGACCCAGGGACTTTGTGCTAGAATCAGGGGACTTTGTTACTCTCGATCAGGGGACTTTGTTATACTCGATCAGGTGACTTTGTTATACTCGATCAGGTGACTTTGTTATACTCGGTCAGGGGACTTTGCTATTCTCGATCAGAGGCCTTTCTTATACTCGATCAGGGGGCTTTGTTATCGATCCAGGGACTTATACTCGACCAGGGCCTTTGTTATATAAATTGAGAATTTGTTATACTCGACTAGGGACTTTGTTGCAGATAAAGGGACTTTTGTTATACTCGATTAAGGGACTTTGTTATACTCGACCAGGGGCCTTTATTGCCTCGATCACCCGGACTTTGGTATACTCGATAAGGGGACATTTATACTCGATAAGAATTTGTTATACTCGATAAGGGGACTTTGTTTTTCTCGATCTGGGGCCTTTGTTATACTAAATCAGGGGACTTTGTTATACTCGATCAGGGGACTTTGTTATACTCGACCAGGGGACTTTTTTATACTTGACCAGTGGACTTTGTTATACTTGATGAGGGGCCTTTGTTATACTCGATCTGTGGACTTTGTTATACTCTAGTAGGGGACTTTGTTATACTCCATCAGGGGACTTTCTTATACTCGAACAGAGGACTTTGTTATACTCGATCAGGGGACTTTGTTGTACTCGACCAGGGGACTTTGTTATATGCGATCAGGGGACTTTTTTATACTCGATCAGGGACTTTGTTATACTCAACCAGAGGACTTTGTTATACTCGATGAGGGGACTTTGTTATACTCAATCAGGGGACTTTGTTATACACGATCAGGAGGCTTTGTTTTACTCGATCAGGGGACTTTGCTATACTCGACCAGCAGCCATTGTTATACACGATCAGGGGACTTTGTTATACCCGATTAGAAAACTTTGTTATACTCGACCAGGGGACTTTTTTATACTCCACCAAGGACTTTGTTATACTCGATCAGGGGAAATGTTATACTCGATCAGGGAACTTTGTTATACTCGGTTTAGGGGACTTTGTAATACTCGTCTAGTGGACTTTGTTATACTAGGATCAGGGGACTTTGTTATACTCGATCAGGGGACTTTGTTTTACTCGATCAGGGCCCTTTGATATACTAGACCAGGGGACTTTGTTGTAATCGATCAGGGGACTTTGTTATGCTCGATCTGGGGCTTTGTTATACTGGGCCAGGAGACTTTGTTATACTCGATGAGGGGATATGTTATACTCGATCAGGGGACATTGTTATACTCGATGAGGGACTTTGTTATACTCGATCAGGGGACTGTGTTATACTCGTCCAGGGGGTTTTGTTATACTCGAACAGGGGACTTTGTTATACTCGATCAGGGACTTTTATTATACTCGATCAGGGGACTTTGTTATACTCGACCAGGGGCCTTTGTTATACACGATCACCGGACTTTGTTATACTCGATAAGGGGACTTTGTTATTCTCGTCCAATGGGCTTTGTTATACTCGACCAGGGGACTTTGTTATAATCGATCAGGGAACTTTGTTATGGTCGATATGGGGAATTTGTTATACTGGGCCATAGAAATTATTTATACTCGATCAGCGGACTTTGTTATACTGGACCATGGGACTTTTTTATACTCGATCAGGGACTTTGTTATACTCTACCAGGCGCCTTTGTTATACTCGATCCCCAGACTTTGTTATACTCGATAAGGGGACTTTGTTGTACTCGATAAGGGGAATTTTTTATACTCGATAAGGGGACTTTGTTAGACTCGAACAGGGGACTTTGTTATACTCGACCAGGGGACTTTGTTATTCTCGATTTGGCGGCTTTGTTATACTCAATCAGGGGACTTTGTTATACTCGATGAGGCGCCTTTGTTATAGTAGATCAGGGGACTTTGTTATACTCGATTAGGGGCCTTTTTTAGACTCGATGAGGGGCCTTTGATATACTCGATCAGGGGACTTTGTTATACACGATCAGGGGACTTTGTTATATTCGATCAGGGGACTTTGTTATACTCGACCAGGGGACTTATTTATACTTGACCAATGGACTTTCTTATACTCGATGAGGGGCCTTTGTTATACTCGACCAGGGGCCTTTGTTATACTAGATTAGAAAACTTTGTTATACTCCACCAGGGGACTTTGCTATACTCCACCAGGGACTTTGTTATACTCGACTAAATGGACTTGTTATACTCAACCCAGAGGACTTTGTTATACTCGATCACCGGACTTTGTTATACTCGATAAGGAGACTTTGTTATACTCGATAAGGGGAATTTGTTATACTCGATAAGGGGACTTTGTTATACTCGACCAGGGGAATTTGTTACACTCGATTAGGCGGCTTTGTTATACTCGATCAGGGGACTTTGTTATACTCGATGAGGGGCCTTTGTTATACTCGATCTAGGGCCTTTGTTATACTAGATCAGGGGACTTTGTTATACTCGATTAGGGGACTTTGTTATACTCGACCAGGGGACTTTTTTATACTTGACCAATGGACTTTGTTATACTTGATGTGGGGCTTTTGTTACACTCGATCTGGGGACTTTGTTATACTCTAGTAGGGGACTTTGTTATACACCATCAGGGGACTTTTTTATACTCGACCAGAGGACTTTGTTATACTCGATCAGGGGACTTTGTTATACTCGACCAGGGGACTTTATTATACTTGACCAATGGACTTTGTTATACTCAATGAGCGGCCTTTGTTACACTCGATCAGGGACTTTGTTATACTCGACCAGCGGACTTTGCTATATGCGATCTGGGGACATTGTTATACTCAATCAGGGGACTTTGTTATAATCGATCATGGGATTTTGTTATATTCGATCAGGGGACATTGTTATACTCAATCAGGGGACTTTGTTATAATCGATCAGGGGACTTTGTTATATTGGGCCAGGAGGCTTTGTTATACTCGTCCAGGGGACTTTTTTACACTTGACCAATGGACTTTGTTATACTCGACCAGGGGACTTTGTTATACTCGATCAGGGGACTTTCTTATAATCGAGCAGGGGGCTTTGTTATTCTTGATCAGGGGACTTTGTTATACTCGATCAGGAGGCTTTGTTTTACTCGATCAGGGTACTTTGTTATACTCGATCAGGGGACTTTGTTAGACTCGAACAGGGGACTTTGTTATACTCGACCAGAGGACTTTGTTATTCTCGATTAGGCGGCTTTGTTATACTCAATCAGGGGACTTTGTTATACTCGATGAGACGCATTTGTTATAGTAGGTCAGGGGACTTTGTTAAACTCGATTAGGGGCCTTTGTTATACTCGATCAGGGGACTTTGTTATACTCGAGCAGTGGGCTTCGTTATACTCGATCAGGGGACTTTGCTATACTCGACCAGGGGACTTTGTTATACTCGATCAGGGGACTTTGTTATACTCGGCCAGGGGACTTATTTATACTTTACCAATGGACTTTGTTATACTCGATGAGGGGCCTTTGTTATACTCGACCAGGTGCCTTTGTTATACTCGATTAGAAAAGTTTGTTATACTCGACCAGGGGACTTTGTTATACTCCACCAGGGACTTTGTTATACTCGATCAGGGGATATGTTATACTCGATCAGGGGACGTTGTTAAACTCGGTTCAGGGGACTTTCTTATTGTCGACCAGAGGCCTTTGTTATACTCGTGCAGGGGGCTTTGTTATACTCGATCAGGGGACTTTGTTATACTGGGCCAGGAGACTTTGTTATACTCGATCAGGGGAAATGTTATACTCGATCAGGGTCTTTGTTATATTGGACCAGGGGACTTTGTTATACTCGATCAGGGACTTTGTTATACTCGATCAAGGGACTTTGTTATACTCGGCCAGGGTACTTTGTTGTAATCGATCAAGGGACTTTGTTATGCTCGATCTGGGGACTTTGTTATACTGAGCCAGGAGACGTTGTTATACTCTATCAGGGGATATGTTATACTCGATCAGGGGACTTTGTTATACTGGACCAGGGGACTTTGTTATTCTCGATCAGGGGACTTTGTTATACTCGATCAGGCGTCTTTGTTATACTCGTCCAGGGGGCTTTGTTTTACTTGGATCAGGGGACTTTGTTATTCTCGACCAGGGGACTTTGTTATACTCGACCAGAGGCCTTTGTAATACTCGGTCCGGGGACTTTGTTATACTCGTCCAAGGGGCTTTGTTATACTCGATGAGGGGACTTTGTTATACTTGGCCAGGAGACTTTGTTATACTCGATGAGGGGATATGTTATATTCGATCAGGGTCTTTGTTATATTGGACCAGGGGACTTTGTTATTCTCGATCAGGGGACTTTGTAATACTCGACCAGGGGGCTTATTTATACTTGACCAATGGACTTTGTTATACTCGATGAGGGGCCTTTGTTATACTCGACCAGGGGCCTTTGTTATACTCGATTAGAAAACTTTGTTATACTCGACCAAGGGACATTGTTATACTCCACCAGAGACTTTGTTATACTCGATCAGGGACTTTGTTATAATCAGGAACTTTATTGTGCTCGATAGGGACTTTGTTATACTGGGCCATGGGACTTTTATACTCGATCAGGGACTGTTATACTCCTACCAGGCGCTGTTATACTCGATCACCAGACTTTGTTATACTCGATAAGGGGACTTTATTTGTACTCGATAAGGGGAGATTTGTTATACTCGATAAGGGACTTTGTTAGACTCGAACAGGGACTTTGTGCTCTCGACCAGGGGACTTTGTTATTCTCGATTTGGCAGCTTTGTTATACTCAATCAGGGACTTTGTTATACTCGGTAAACCTTTGTTACTTATAGTAAGATCAAGGTTTTGTTATACTTTCGATTAGGGCCTTTTAGACTCAGGTAGGGGCGATATACTCGATCAGGGGACTTTGTTATACTCGATCAGGGGACTTTGTTATACTCGATCAGGGGTCTTTGTTATACTCGACCAGGGGACTTATTTATACTTGACCAATGGACTTTGTTATACTCGATGAGGGGCCTTTGTTATACTCGACCAGGGGCCTTTGTTAGACTAGATTAGAAAACTTTGTTATACTCGACCAGGGGACTTTGTTATATGCGATCAGGGGACTTTTTAATACTCGCTCAATGGACTTTGTTATACTCAACCAGAGGACTTTGTTATACTCGATCAGGGGACTTTATTATACTCAATCAGGGGACTTTCTTATACTCGACCAGCGGACATTGTTATACACGATCAGGGGACTTTGTTATACTCGACAAGGGGACTTTTTTATATTTGACCAATGGACTTTGTTATACTCGATGAGGGGCCTTTGTTATACTCGATCAGGAACTTTTGTTATACTCGATCAGGGGACTTTGTTATACTCGATCAGGGGACTTTGTTATACTCGTCCAGGGGGCTTTGTTATACTAAGATCAGGGGACTTTGTTATTCTCGAACAGGGATTTTGTTATACTCGCCCAGAGGCCTTTGTTATACTCGGTCAGGGGACGTTGTTATAATCGATGAACGGACTTTGCTATGACCGATCTGGGGACTTTGTTATACTGTGCCAGGAGAATTTGTTATACTCGATCAGGTGGATATGTTATACTCGATCAGGGGACTTTGTTATACTGGACCAGGGGACTTTGTTATACTTGATCAGGTGACTTTGTTATACTCGATTGGGGGAAATTGTTATACTCGTCCAGGGGGCTTTATTATACTAGGATCAGGGGACTTTGTTACACTCGATTAGGGGACTTTGTCTTACTCGATCAGGGGACTTTGTTATACTCGACCAGGGGACTTTGTTGTAATCGATCAGGGGACTTTGTTATGCTCGATCTAGGGACTTTGCTATACTGAGCCAGGAGATGTTGTTATCCTTGATCAGGGGATATGTTATACTCGATCAGGGGACTTTGTTATACTGACCAAGGGACTTTGTTATACTCGATCAGGGGACTTTGTTATACTCGATCAGGGGACTTTGTTATACTCGTCAAGTGGGCTTTGTTATACTTAGATCAGTGGACTTTGTTATACTCGTGCAGGGGACTTTGTTATACTCGATCAGGGGACTTTGTTATACTGGGCCAGGAGACTTTGTTATACTCGATCAGGGGAAATGTTATACTCGATCAGGGGCTTTGTTATATTGAACCAGGGGACTTTATTGCCACTCGATCAGAGACATTTATACTCCATTAGGGGACTTTGTTATACTCGTCCAGGAGCTTTGGTATACTCGATCAGGGGACTTTGTTATACTCGATCAGGTTTCATTATACTCGATCAGGGACATTGTTATATTCAATCAGGGGACTTTCTTATACTCGAGCAGGAGGGCTTTGTTATACTCGATGAGGGCCTTTGTTATACTCGATCTAGGGGACTTTGGTTATACTCGACCAGAGGACTTTTTTATATGACCAATGGACTTTGTTATACTCAATGAGGGCCTTTTTATACTCGATTAGGGGACTTTCTTATACTCGACAAAGGGACTTTGTTATACTCGATCAGGGGACGTTGTTATACTCGATCAGGGAACTTTCTTATACTCATCCAGAGGACTTTGTTATTCTCCATCAGGGGACTTTGTTATACTCGATCAGGGGACTTTGTCTTACTCGATCAGGGCCCTTTGCTATACTCGACCGGGGGACTTTGATATAATCGATTAGTGGACTTTGGTATGCTCGACCTAGGGACTTTGTTATACTCGACCAGAGACTTTGTTATACTCGACCAGGGGCCTTTGTTATACTCGTTTAGGGGACTTTGTTATACTTGATCAGAGGACTTTGTTATACTCGACCAGACGCCTTTGTTATACTCGATCACGGACTTTGTTATACTCGATAAGGGAACTTTGCTATACTCGATATGGGGAATATGTTATTCTCGATAAGGGGATTTAATGTTAGACTCGAACTGGGGACTTTGTTATACTCGACCAGGGGACTTTGTTATATTCGATCAGGGGATATGTTATACTCGATCAGAGAACTATTTTATACTCGATCAGGGGACTTTGTTATACTTGATTAGGGGACTTTGTTATACTCGATCAGGGGACTCTGTTGTACTTGATCAGAGGACTTTAATTTATCCATAAGTCTTAGGGCTTGCACAATTATACTCGATCAGGGACTTTAATTTATACTCTAGCGGGGACTTTGTTATACTCCATCAGGGGACTTTTTATACTCGACCAGAGGACTTTTCAATTCTCTCGATCAGGGGACTTTGTTATACTCGACCAGGGGACTTTTTTATACTTGACCAATGGACTTTGTTATACTCAATGAGCGGCCTTTGTTACACTCGATCAGGGACTTTGTTATACTCGACCAGCAGACTTTGTTATATGCGATCTGGGGACTTTCTTATACTCGATCAGGGACTTTGTTATACTCAACCAGAGGACTTTGTTATATTCGAACAGGGGACATTGTTATACTCAATCAGGGGACTTTGTTATAATCGATCAGGGGACTTTGTTATACTGGGCCAGGAGGCTTTGTTATACTCGTCCAGGGGACTTTTTTACACTTGACCAATGGACTTTGTTATACTCGACCAGGGGACTTTGTTATACTCGATCAGGGGACTTTCTTATAATCGAGCAGGGGGCTTTGTTATTCTTGATCAGGGGACTTTGTTATACTCGATCAGGAGGCTTTGTTTTACTCGATCAGGGTACTTTGTTATACTCGATCAGGGGACTTTGTTATTCTCGATTAGGCGGCTTTGTTATACTCAATCAGGGGACTTTGTTATACTCGATGAGACGCCTTTGTTATAGTAGATCAGGGGACTTTGTTAAACTCGATTTGGGGCCTTTGTTATACTCGATCAGGGGACTTTGTTATACTCGAGCAGGGGGCTTCGTTATACTCGATCAGGGGACTTTGTTATACTCGACCAGGGGACTTTGTTATACTCGATCAGGGGACTTTGTTATACTCGACCAGGGGACTTTGTTATACTCGATCAGGGGACTTTGCTATACTCGACCAGGGGACTTTGTTATACTCGATGAGGGGCCTTTGTTATACTCGACCAGGTGCCTTTGTTATACTCGACCAGGGGACTTTGTTATACTCCACCAGGGACTTTGTCATACTCGATCAGGGGATATGTTATACTCGATCAGGGGACTTTGTTAAACTCGGTTCAGGGGACTTTGTTATACTCGTCCATTGGGCTTTGTTATACTTAGATCAGGGGACTTTGTTATTCCCGACCAGAGGCCTTTGTTATACTCGTGCAGGGGGCTTTGTTATACTCGATCAGGGGACTTTGTTATACTAGGCCAGGAGACTTTGTTATACTCGATCAAGGGAAATGTTATACTCGATCAGGGTCTTTGTTATATTGGACCAGGGGACTTTGTTATACTCGATCAAGGACTTTGTTATACTCGATCAGGGGACTTTGTTATACTCGGCCAGGGTACTTTGTTGTAATCGATCAGGGGACTTTGTTATGCTCGATCTGGGGACTTTGTTATACCGAGCCAGGAGACGTTGTTATACTCGATCAGGGGATATGTTATACTGGATCAGGGGACTTTGTTATACTGGACCAGGGGACTTTGTTATACTCGATCAGGGAATTTGTTATACTCGTCCAGGGGGCTTTGTTTTACTTGGATCAAGGGACTTTGTTATTCTCGACCAGGGGACTTTGTTATACTCGACCAGAGGCCTTTGTTATACTCGGTCCGGGGACTTTGTTATACTCGTCCAGGGGGCTTTGTTATACTCGATCTGGGGACTTTGTTATACTTGGCCAGGAGACTTTGTTATTCTCGATCAGGGGATATGTTATATTCGATCAGGGTCTTTGTTAGATTGGACCAGGGGACTTTGTTATTCTCGATCAGGGGACTTTGTAATACTCGACCAGGGGACTTATTTATACTTGACCAATGGACTTTGTTTTACTCGATGAGGGGCCTTTGTTATACTCGACCAGGGGCCTTTGTTTTACTCGATTAGAAAACTTTGTTATACTCGACCAAGGGACATTGTTATACTCCACCACGGACTTTGTTATACTCGATCAGGGGACTTTGTTATACTCGTCTAGTGGGCTTTGTTATATTAGGATCTGGGGACTTTGTTATACTCGATCAGGGGACTTTGTTATACTCGACCAGGGGACTTTGTAGTAATCGATCAGGGGACTTTGTTATGCTCGATCTAGGGACTTTGCTATACTGAGCCAGGAGATGTTGTTATCCTCGATCAGGGGATATGCTATACTCGATCAGGGGACTTTGTTATACTCGATCAGGGGAATTTGTTATACTCGTCAAGTGGGCTTTGTTATACTTAGATCAGGGGACTTTGTTATACTTGTGCAGGGGACTTTGTTATACTCGATCAGGGGACTTTGTTATACTGGGCCAGGAGACTTTGTTATACTCAATCAGGGGAAATGTTATACTCGATCAGTGTCTTTGTTATATTGGACCAGGGGACTTTGTAATACTCGATCAGGGACATTGTTATACTCGATCAGGGACTTTGTTATACTCGATCAGGGGACATTGTTATATTCAATCAGGGGACTTTCTTATACTCGAGCACGGGGCTTTGTTATACTCGATGAGGGGCCTTTGTTATACTCGATCTGGGGACTTTGGTTATACTCGACCAGGGGACGTTTTTATACTTGACCAATGGACTTTGTTATACTCAATGAGGGACCTTTTTATACTCGATTAGGGGACTTTCTTATACTCGACAAGGGGACTTTGTTATA
>NW_024735033.1:0-17236 GCF_018991925.1 Homarus americanus
TCTCTGGAACCTTTCCTCTCATTAGAGCAATAACCTGGCTTCTCTCTTCTCCCCTTATTAAATGCCTCTTGACCCAAACAAATCTTTCGTCATCCAATAAGTATTCTGGATCTAGTATTACAGGGTACCTGAAGATTATAACCTTTGTAAGTAGTATGTCGCTCTCCTCTGGCAAAACCATCGGTAATCCCTTGTACCCAACAGTTGTCAACATTTCCACAGCCTCCATGGTCCCCACTGTAAGATAAGGCTTGTGTGTGCCTTCTTTCAAAAGAGGCTCAAAGCTGCGATGCTCCCGTCCTAGTTGTACTGCCCATTTTAATTTTTCAAGGAAGGTCATCGGGCATGACTGTGGAAAAATTAATCTCTTCCTGACACGACCAACATTACCTTGTGTGTGTTCTTGTCTGCTTCCTTCAAATTCCATACTTTGCTCTGTTCTTGATCCATTCTCCACTATCTCCTTTCTGTTATTTCCGTTATTATTACCACCCACACACGTTTTTTGTCCAAGATTTTTTTGTCTCTTCTCCTCTCTTACTTCTCCGCTTTCACTGTCCTCTTGCCAGCTTGTCTCCCTCATCCTTTTAGAACTTTCTTTCTTTTTCACTACCTCTTGTTGTAGCTGTATTTTCTCACTTTCGAACTTCCCTTGTGCTTCATCACTCGTATTAGACTCATCACTACTCAACTCAAGGTCTTCAAGAACTTCGTCCAATACTATCTTTTCTTTACTCTTCCATGTAGAGTTCTTAAGCGATAATTCACTTTCCATGGGGCAATGTTGACATCCCACAACACCCAGCCAGGAGTGATGGGACCCCGAGCAGTTATTTTCGTGTGGTAAACAGGTCCTTATACACAAGTAGGTAAGTCTATATATCCTTCAGATAATGTAATAGGCTCGAAAACATCCCAAATTTGGGAGCTAGCACTCACAGCTGTGTTTACCAGTGCCCGCCACCCAACCGAGCAGGAGCGTAGTCTTTGCTCGAATGAAGAATGTCTAATGAGATTACGAGAGGAAGGAGGGCCCAGCGGAGGAGTTACATACCTCCTCCTCCCCATCTCCCTTGCTCTGGCTGAGTTATGTGATTAAATCTCTTAACAGTCAAATGGTTAATATACGATGAATTGCTATATTAATACTCAATTCAAGTAGCTAAACAACTCTTTTCCATTGTAATTTTTTATTAGAATAAGCATTGCCGGATATGGTATGTAAAAGCAACACTAAATTCCCTTTAGTTACCGGACAAACCTTACGTTTGTTATTTTATTTTATATATTTATGGTTTTGGTTGCACTATATTTAAACGGGTGTTGTCGGCAGGAATGTATGGAACAACTTGTCGGGGTCCAGCATGACATCAGAGGCAATAAACGACACTATGACGTTGGCAGATCCTCTCTACACTCCCCAAGCAGATAGAAAAGTCAGAGTAGGAATATCATCATGAACGTTCACCAATTCTTTGCTCAAGAAGGTTCTTGCGAAACGATGGAAGAAAGAAGTTGTGTAGAAGACAGCCTCAGCAACTCCGGTCTCTATGACCACAGCGGAAAGAATCAAGGCAGAAGCAAAGAAATCGCCAGGCGGAGTAATATGTTCGCCAAGTGCCAGACCTTCACCTGTCGTAGGACAACTTGACTATTTTGATAGAGAATGCATCAGAAGAGAGCTCCTCTCGTTTTATGAAAGAGGTGAACTACCTACACTGTCAGCATTGTTGGAGAGGGTAAAGCAGCCTGTTTTAAAGGGTCACAGAGTTCACTTTATAAAATAGTAAAGAAGCTGGGGTTCAAGTACAGAGTGGCAGGAAAATCTTGATGGAGAAGGAGGACATTGTAGCTGCAAGAAACAAATACCTCAGATACATACAAAAGAACAGAGAAAGCTCTAATCCCCGTCCAGAGGTATATCTAGATGAAACCTGGATCAACCAGAATCAATGTGTTGAGCGGTGTTGGACTGTGAATGACGGATCAGCAGGACCCAAACTCAAATCAGGAAGAGGAGCGAGGCTTATCATCGCGCATGCTGGTGGTCGTCAGGGATTCATACCCGGAGCTCTGTTGATGTTTAGGTCCAAGAATGGAGCCAAGGGTGACTACCACGATTCAATGGATCATGAACGATTTAAGGCCTGGTTTAAAGAGCAACTACTCCAAAACATCCAAGGAGGATGTTAAGATCATTAAGATCATTAATAAAGTACCAACGAGTAGCAGCAAGAAGTGTGAAGTAATGCAGTGGCGAGGATCAAATAACATCTGTTATGATCCTTCCTTCACAAAAGTAGAATTACTTCCGGTCTGCAAACAGCAAAAAGAAAAACAGGAATATGAAATAGATCAAATAGCGGACACAAATTACTCAGACCACCTCCTTACCACTGCAGGTTGAGGGAATTACAAATGAGGCAATCCAACACAACCCCAGAGCATTGGCAAAACTGTATAAGACATACATTGAAAATAGAAGATGAATGTAGAGCCAAAGATACAGCTCTAATTCACTTGCTTGAAAATGTTGTAATTAACTTGATCTCAGATGAAAGTAGTGGGGAAGATAACACTGGTAGTGAAATGATTGTGGGAGGATAAGGCGCTGTCATTGTGATGGAGGGATGAATTATACTGTAATGCAATAAAGTTGTCAGTTAAGTCTTAGCCGCAGTTTTATAATATTCCAGCATTATCTTCTGAGAGAGAGAGAGAGAGAGAGAGAGATTAAAGCATGGTCACGATATAACGTGGGTATGGTGAAGTACAGAAGGAAGAGATTCATTTGGAGGAGGATATAAAATTGAGAGTTACCCGGCGGGAAGAAATACAGAGATAACCGGGTAACTTAGAAGGCATGAACATAAATGGCGTAGACTACGAAAGGTTGAAAGTGACTGGAGGCATGAAAGAATACGGAGGTGGAATACAAGTACAGGACATGAGACGAAGAGAGAGAAGGAAAGGTAGACCTATGTTGTTTATCAGTGGGGAAGGGGAGATGAGTGTAAATTTGTTGTATATTTATTCTCACATTTCCTGTAACTGTAGATATTATCAGATATAACTATATTGTAAATGTATGCCAAAATTAACTGAAATTTTGACTGAAGAAATCTTGTCGTGAACTCGGGAACAAGAGAAAGAGAAAACTGTTTTGCGAACAACTTCATATTTCCCGCCTCTGGTGACACTGTTTGTTCGAGCTGCCAACCTCCCCAGTCTCTCTCACTCGCCCACCAACTTTTAGGGGTCGTGTAATATTTCAATGTGATTCTGATATCTTAAAATGTTAGTTTTTGCATGATGTAGTATTACTGATACGTAATTTGTCTTAGTGTGACTTATTGTTGGTAACAATAAGTGTATATTAAATGCATCCTCTGAAAGCGTGAATTTGCTACCAGAGTTTAACAGTTAATTCATGTATAAGATTTCTGATAAACTTCCTACGTGCTTATGTTTGATATAATGAATATATGTATCTTTATATAATTTAGCTTAATATTTTTCTCGTTGCAAACGGTCATTCCAACGATTAGGAATAAACTCATTCAAAAATACATCAATACTTCAGAACGAAATCGGACAGGTTTGCAGGAGCCAATCAGCTGTAACTGAGAAAAAAATGCACATTAGTCGCTACTTACCAAGTTAACCAACGCGTGTGTGACTGTGTCCGCTCCACCATCACTGTTTTTGTGTTGGGTGAGTTCTGGCACAACTAATTGTGTTGTTAAGTGAACAGACAAACATAAATCAAGTCTACAGTGTATTATATCAAGAGATTATTAGCCGTGTTGTGTGTAAGACTGGGCTGTCTATTGAAGGATGATGGTTTGTGGCCGACCAGAGTGAGTACATTGGCCTCCGGTGAAGTTCCCATGGATGGATCATATCGCGGTGAGTATTATCACAATTTATTGTAGGTTTTGTTGTGTGCTTCCGTCATTATTGTTGTATCTTGGTAAACGTAATCACGATTCGCAGTTTACGAAACTAGGTTTACAGAAGCAGTGTATTCGCTTCCATCGGATAAATAAAGCAGGAATTTTGTTAATATAGGTTTGGAAATGTTACCTTTTTTTTTTAACCCCACATTTTCCCTCCTCTTCAATGCCCTGCCCACTTTGGAAGGTCCTTTCCTTTGTCGTTCCTAGTGTTAAAAGGATTATATATCCTTGAATTTGCAGTTGTCCCAAAAATAAAGGTCACATTCTTTCAAATCACAATGAAAAATATAAAGAAACAAATTATTTCAATACTAGAATTCCCGGTTCGACGTAAAACGAATCTGAAGGGAGGTGTTAGTACAGTAATTTAATTTCTTCGAGTTACTACTGTTTTGTGGGGAAAATTTCTCACTTTGTGTAGTAATAGTCATACAGATACATGTACTCTAACTTATTAGATATAGTTTTTTTTTATCCCCGGTTAACGTCTGGAGTAAAAACAGGAAGAATTTGTCAACTGATATATATATATATATATATATATATATATATATATATATATATATATATATATATATATATATATATATATATATATATCATAAAATCACACGGGAAAAGGGAAACAACGGAGCACCTTAACTTTCGTCTTTATTCAAGAGTTGCCTCTGAAGATGTCTTGAATAAAGACGAAAGCTAAGGTGCTCCGTTGTTTCCCTTTTCCCGTGTGATTTTATCAAGATTATATCATATATATATATATATATATATATATATATATATATATATATATATATATATATATATATATATATATATAATATATATATATATATATATATATATATATATATATATATATATATATATATATATATATATATATATATATATATATTACGTGACAAAAATGTATATATTTTGTGTGTGTGTGCAAAGACTATAATTATACGGAAAATAGGAATGAGACCCCTCGACGTGTGATTGAAATTTTGTTGAGCAGTCGCTAGATGGCTCTGCCAAGGTTTTACGTTGACTGTTGACACTCGCAAAATTCAATCCAGTGTACCAGACATGTGTTGCTGGTGGATGTTATCGTCGCGTCATAATTTTCGCAACTGTGTGTTTATACTGGAAAGATATATATCAACACGTACATGTTTAAACTTATATTTTATTATGACTAAAAAAAACTGATGTAGCCGAAGGTATTTGCGCGCGAGTTAAAATAACGAAATAGTTATTTGCACCCGAAACTTGTCATCATGGGCATCAGGTGCAGAGAGTGAAACTGTTATCTGCACCCGAGGTGTGTCATAGCGAAATTCGGGTGCAAAATTACTTCGTCTATTTACAGTCGATATTGCCTAATCATATTCAATGAAAGATGAAAAAGTGTGTAACTATTCAAACTACAGTAAAAAAGACCAATTAAGTACTTGGCGCCGACTTACTGTATTCGTCATTAATGTTTACAATGGAATTGTGAATATTAAAATTTTTACATACATGAACTGCTTTATTATCGTATACTAACAATATATCACTATGCACATAAACTTGCAGTCAACAGGAAAACATTGTCGAATACCGGTGTACAGTCCCCTTCACCCTTGCGTTTACAGGGACTCTTCATATAAACATTCTCAAATCATTGCATTGAGATATTTGTTTTAATATTGTTTTAGTTTGATTCCATAGTATGTTTACTATTGCGAGTTTCCTTTCTGCCGAATGTAAACAAACACAGCGGTGCCACATTGCACAAAACCTGACGAGCCCCAGTAAGCATACTAGTGAAGGGGACTTAACACCTACGTGCTCACCAAACGTTACAACAATTCAACTAATTAACGGTATTCAAGTTACAAAGGTTAATTTTACCCTCACGTCCACTCAACACAGTAAATTTGTTGTCACCAGTCATTCAGCACGCGCACACACACACATTACATAACTGTTGCACATTTCATTACATATTTACGTCATAGGAATACAAACAAATATTTCACACATGTAAAAATTTCCAACATTTGATGAAACACTCAGATAAAATCATGTTCATAAAAAAATAATGATGGTAGCCGCGTATTTAGCAAATTTGTATCGATATGAAAACTAACATTGGCAGGTTTTGGAATAAGCGAGTACTGTTAGAAGAGGGATTATCTATATACATGTGAGATGTTTGAAAATTGTGTTGACTTTGTTTTCGCCTTTGATATTAGCAGGGATGTATAACATAGACATCGGCCTTGAAAAGAGATAATTATATAGTGTAGTTGTCTACACCATCATGTTCACAGGTTACTAATTTATCATTCAGGGTAATTCGTCGACCTCTAAAATTAAGAGTTTGATTTTATCCCAAGTCAAAGCATAGCAAATGGAATATAGATGGAGACACTTACAACTTTCCCGATGAGGAATATTCTACGTTTTGTTCTCTAACGAAGAATCAAAACCTTTTTTTTTATCGCGTAATCATGACTAGTGGTTGGGATTCTTATGGATGATTAGCTTGATGAACGTTCGACTACCCGCTTTAAATGAATGGTTCTTTTTACCTCATAAATTTTCAGTATTAATCGTAATGGCTCTTGTCAGCCTTGGATGGTTTACCAATCTTCACCTTGAGGTTAATTCCTGAGAAACAGTGGTGATCCGAGTCAGTGACAACCCTGGCGACACCTTGACGTTTCTTGACAGGTGATTTAATGTAATGTGCGTGTTCCAGCGATACCTGGTATATTTGTATATTGTTGATGGAAGAAATAGATGTTCATGATTAATATTCCTTACACGGGAGACTATAGGTGTTTCCTTCGTCATTTCTACTACCAAATAGTCTTGAAGTACAGCATTTTCAATATTAATTCTTTTATCGCCCACACGACTACTTAGATCTGCCTATATTTATTACTGCGACCCAACTTCCATAGATAATATTATCAGGAGCTCGATAATTATATTTGTTTACATACAGGTATATTATTAGATAATTATAGGACCTATGATGATGACCACACTGTTTCTCTGTCTCAGTCTATTACACAGTGAGGCATATAACAATATGATCGATCAGGTCAGCACCCCCCCCCCCCAGTTTGTCTTGGCTGATCCCATAATGTCTATTTTTCTCACTCATAATTTCAAAGATTTCTTCTCTGTCTCGGTAATGCCAATGTTCCAGCTTGAAGTCCGTTTGAGGTTATGGTCACATTATCCGTTGAAACGATCTGTTTTTGAGGTTCCTCTGGGTTACACGTGCAGTTATATTTTCCTGTTCAGCCACGGCTTGCGGGTCCTGTGTAGAAGGGACCTGTGTGTTTCGAGACTACCCACGTCCCAGGTTAGGACGCAGTTCTCTCGGGCCTCCACACCCCAACAACGTAACGCTAGTTCGGGTGCAGTCTCACCCAAAAGTTCGTTAACTCTCCCAGCCAGCTATTGCTGCACTGCCTGCTTCAGATGTTTGAATCTGTCTCCGTACCAACCAGAACATGAAACCGATATGAATGAATCTAAAGGGTCTGTGTGTGATATAGACCCAACCATGAAAGAGAAGGCAGAGGATTGATTGATTCTTGAGCATTTGGAAGAGCCTGTGGAGGAAGAAGGACCACAACAATGGTTCCAGGTCTTGACATGGGGGTATTTAACTTAAAAATTTTCAACTTTTTTGCAACTATCTCACAAATAGTCATGTTACTTTCTTCTCCCAGTGACCATTTCTAGGTAAGTACGTTTTTTTTTAAACTCTAGCGCCCCCCCCCCCCGTCTGATACACCAACAATTTATACATAACTGTAACAGTAATAGTTATATGGAAGGACCCCCTGGCAACGTCCCAACACACAGTACTGTATAATAATCATTATAATGTGCCTTAAACGCGCTCGAGTGTTTGTGGCGCCTTAATGTCTTGCCAGACGTTATAACTCTGTTTTAGTTCATCGTCCACAAGTCAAAGATATGAGACTATATAACACAGTTTATAAGTTCACACTGGTATAAGGTTTCTCAATATATGAGGCGCCATAAACACCATCAGTGTTGGTCAAGATATACAGTGTGATTGTGTCAAAATACTGCTGATGATGAGGCTGAAGGTCGACTGTTGTTATGAGAAGCTGTCGGTCAAACCCGGTGCCCAGAGACAGTTGTGATTCACTGACTAACATTTTGCAATTACGAACTTTAACCGAGATACTATGTTCATAATCAGGCAACACCAGGCTTCAGGGAGACCACATGTTAGAGAGCAAAGAAATATAAATCGGTGGAAACTGTGCCTAGAAACCCTGAGTCTACTCCGTCCCCTTCACTCTAAAGTCTCGGTAAACAGTGACGTTACTCATCAGTAACAGCCGTGATATTTCTGTTTTCTTTACAAGTACAATATTATTAACAGTACTGCTGTGTGCACTATATTACAGCGAATTAATTAAACAAGGAATCATTATTTACCAAGAAACTGGAAATGTCTTGTAGGAATGCAACAAAACATTGCAGTATTTCCATTGTGTCGCCATCTCTCTCAAATAAAGTAAATACATATGCCTTTTCTAACTACTATTTTCTCGGAGTAATTATAAGTAAATGTTATGATTTTATAGTTTATGAAATACTATGTTTACTTTTTTATACTCTTCAGAATATTATATAGTCTTCAAAAATTATAGGAATAAAAAATTCTCACCAACTTTATCTTTAATCCTTACAAGACACAACAGCTTCCCGAAGAGTTCGTGACTAACTGTGATTGTGTTCTAAGCTGAGGGATGGAGCAGGAGGTGGGTGGAGCAGGAGGTGGGTGGAGGAGGAGGTGGGTGGAGCAGGAGGTGGGTGGAGCACGAGGTGGATGTAGAGCAGGAGGTGGATGTAGAGCAGGAGGTGGATGTAGAGCAGGAGGAGGGTGGAGCAGGAGGTGGGTGGAGCACGAGGTGGATGTAGAAGAGGAGGTGGATGTAGAGCAGTAGGAGGGTGGAATAGGAGGATAGACGCTTGCTATAAGAAATAACAACGACCGATTTTTATAATAAGCCAATTCTTATTATGGTTGACATTCGGGAGGGGTGACCGAGTATTGGTGGCGGAAGCTATCACTCTGGTTGATTTTGTCAGTATACGTCGTTGGAGATGTTTATTGCTCTCATAATATTGACCATGGCAGATATTTACGTCCATAAGAAAGGCATAAATTCAATAATACCAAGCGAGTAAGATTATATTAGTATTGCTGAACTAAGGATAATTATACCGCTGTCAAAACGAAGCCAGACACAAATGTCCCCAGATGTCATTATGAACCTACAGAATATTATAATAAAGATTGTATAAATATTCATACATTGACAGTAGTCTAGCAAATTATATGATATAAAATTCATCAGTAAACCGCTAAATTCAATCGGATCATCACTATTATCAAATTGAGCAGAGGCGAACTATACCAGTGCCCCCCCCCCTCCCCCTTTCCTGTTGCCAAGTTCAAAATAATCTGTAAATCGCTTCAAGGGGCATCGAGCCGTTATATCACCACCTCCAACACGGTCTTACGCGAAAAGGAAAACATAATAATAATAATAATAATAATTGACGGTTTATTGAAAAAGTTTTACAGCCCGAAGGCTGAAAATACACATTGGACATAAATGATTTATTACATACATTGGTGGTTTAACAAAAGCCTTCATTAGAGAAAGGTGAACATACAGATTATTGTAGGTGTTGAACAGCAAACACGTAGTGTAGTAACTCCCTCCCAGAAGGTGTTAGGAGGGACCTCACGTGGTGTAATAGTTCCCTCACAGATGGTATTATGAGGGACCTGACTTGGTGTAGTAATTCCCTCACAGATGGTGTTATGAGGGACCACATGATGTAATAATTCCCTCACAGATGGTGTTATGAGGGACCTCACGTGGTGTAGTAATTCCCTCATAAATGGTGTTATGAGGGGCCTCACGTGGTGTATTAATCCCCTCACAGATGGTGTTATGAGGGGCCTCACGTGGTGTAGTAATTCCCTCACAGATGGTGTTATGAGGGGCCTCACGTGGTGTAGTAACTCCCTCACAGATGGTGTTATGAGGGACCTGACGTGGTGTAGTAATTCCCTCACAGATGGTGTTATGTGGGGCCTGACGTGGTGTAGTAACTCCCTCACAGATGGTGTTATATGAGTGAGGTGTGGTCCCAGGCCTTCCTATCGTAGACGGATTAACACATCGCTGGTTGTTGTTGGGGCTCACGGGCCGTTATCACTGGGTACCTGGGACCTCACTGTGTGAAGGTTAACTTGGGCACGACTGTTACTGTTGAGTTGTTCTCGCTGACTTAAGCACTGTTCACCACTGTTCACCTCTGTTTAACACTGGTTCCATTCCTTTCCTAAATGAAATTGTAACTTCTGGCGAGAACTTGTTGATATTCCGGTGGGGAGGAGGGTTCAGGGGAGGGAGTTGGTATGGGCCAACTTAACAGTTGACCTGGCTGCTCCGAGAGGAGCGCCAGGTACGTCTTGACCCTTCGGTGGTCAAGGATGCGTCAAGCTGTGTGTGCCTCGAGTCAAACATTGTAACATGATATTGGTGGACCTAAAACTCATTCGTTTAACATATATGACATACATATAATAAGTACTAAAAATATGAATAGTTTTTGTATATTTCTCTTTTTAATTTGAAAAGTTTTGATAAACAGTAAATGGGATTACAATTTACATAGGCTATGAACGTGTACTCGTAACCATTATTTATTCAATAATAGATTCAGAATTTCATTGGGCAAAATAATTTAATATTTTTCTGTGGTTTATTTCCATTCCCATCAAAATACATATTTATATTATCAGTAAAACATGGAAAGAGAGAGAGAGAGAGAGAGAGAGAGAGATTGATTGAGTGTGCGCGCGCGGGTGGTATGTGCGCGTCTATACGCCTGTGTGTGAGGACATGTGTGTGGACAACTGATGGTCCAGCAGGCTTATGGTCCAGTGATACACACCCACCAATAACACACAACCAACACTCATTCACTATCTGGATGGAGAAGTGTGTGGCAGTTCAGTGTCCTGGTCAGGTGTTTCATGTACACTTTATGCCAGTAGGTCAAGCAAAGGTCACTGTGCTGGGTGAGGTCTTTCTCTTGCCGTCAACCTTCTGTGTTTGCTCAGTAATTTCCACAGTAAACTATGCTAATGTCCGGCCAACTAAGGCTTAAACTTTCTTGATATTCTAAAATATAACTCTGCGTTGATCTTTACAGAGGAGCACGAAGTATAGCATACAAGCATAATTCAGTGTTACACATTGGCGAGAACCACAGTACTTACATATCTGCTATATACTGTACATATCCCAAGAAAACCCATTCAAAGCTTAACATAATAGTATAAAAATAAGCCAGAAATAGAATTAAAAGGAATAGTAATAAGAACATAAGAATGAACGAAAGTGCAGCGGGCTTATTGACCCGTACTAGGCAGCCCCGTTTATACCCAACCCCTATCGCTCATATATCTGTTCAACCTATATTTGAAGCTACCCAGCGTGTTCGAGTTTATGATGAAGTTCGGTAACTTGTCCCACTCATCCACTTCTATTTCCAAACCTAAATCTAAATTTGTCCAATCTCAAACCATTGCTACGAGATCGCTCCTTTATTCAGCCGTGACTTCCATTTATACTCCTCGATCATATCACCCCTCACTCTACGTCTCTCGAGGGAGTGCACATTAAGATGCTTTAACCTGTCTCTGTACTCAAGGTTCCTAATGCCCGGGATTAGTCTTGTCATCCTCTGAATGCTGTCTAGGGATTCTATATCCATTCTGTAGTACGGTGATCA
Organism: Homarus americanus; assembly: GCF_018991925.1. Lineage (NCBI taxonomy): Eukaryota > Metazoa > Arthropoda > Malacostraca > Decapoda > Nephropidae > Homarus > Homarus americanus. Next base: position 11,814 of record NW_024735033.1, read on the forward strand.
GAACTGAACCGCGTAATCCAAATGAGGTTTCACAAGCACAAGATATAGTTTTAGGATAACCTCGCTAGTCTTGTAACTTACACGCCTTTGTATGAACCCAAATACTTTGTTAACCTTGTTTCGAGGAAGTACGCATTGTTGTCTTGGTTTAAGATTCCTACTTATCATTACTCCTAAATCTTTCTCACAGTTGGATTTCTCTATAATATCGTTGTTCATACGGTTTCTCTGTTTACATTTCCTAGACTTAGTACTTTGCATTTGCCCACATTAAATTTCATCCGCCATTTGTTGGTAGCCAATCGATACATAAATTATAATCCTGAGGTAGAGCGAGCTACCTAAACGACATAGATATCGGCATAGACAGCAACATAAGTAAATTTGCTGATGACACTAAAATAGGACGTGTTATTAAATCTGACGAGGACTCGACAAAACTACAGGAAGATCTAAACAAATTTTTCGAATGGTCTGAAAAATGGCAGATGAAATTCAACGTGGACAAATGTAAAGTACTCAGTATAGGAGATGTAAACAGGGAAACCAGATACCAGATGAACAACGATGCCATAGAGAAATCCGACTGCGAGAGAGATTTAGGAGTAATGATAAGTAGGAACCTTAAACCAAGTAAACAATGTGTTTTTGCTCATAACAAGGCTAATAAAGTACTTGGGTTCATACAAAGGAGTGTTAGTTACAAGACTAGCGAGGTCATCCTAAAACTGTATCTTGCTCTTGTGAGACCACACCTGGATTACGCAGTTCAGTTCTGGTCACTGTATTACAGAATGGATATAGAATCTTTGGAAAGAATTCAGAGGAGAATGACAAGACTAATCCCGGGCATTAGGAACCTTGAGTATAGAGACAGGTTAAAGCATCGTAATTTGCACTCCCTCGAGAGACGTAGAGCGAGGGGCGACCTGATAGAGGTGTACAAGTGGAAGGCAGGGCTAAACAAAGGGGACATTACAAAGGTACTCAAACTATCCAACCAGGAGCGAACTCGTAACAATGGTTTTAAATTAGACAAATTTAGATTTAGGCGGGAAATAGGTAAACACTGGTTTGGAAACAGAGTAGTGGATGAATGGAACAAGTTACCAAATATCATCATTAACTCGAATACGCTGATTAGCTTCAAACATAGGTTGGATGCTTATATGAGCAATAGGGGTTGGGTGTAAACGGGACTGCCCAGTATGGGCCAATAGGCCCGCTGCAGTTTCCTCCATTCTTATGTTCTTATGTTCTTAGCATCTGTCTGGACAGCTTTCCTGACTCGACTGACAAACATTTTCACGCTATCACTCAGCACTCACGCCCGTGCCAGTGATTTACTCTCGCATCACTGCCGTAGTGAGTCGGCTTATAACAAGAAAAATCTCCGTGTTTTGAACAGTAGGTAACTACCACATATACAAGGCGCTATAGGTTAACCCAAGACATTAGAGTCACACACAAAACACTGCACTTACGTACAAAGACCTGTAGTTACATTCAATACACTCTAGTTACGTTCAGAGCACTTTATTTTCGTTCAAAACACTGTATATTCGTTCAAAATACTGTAGTTACGTTCAAAGCACTATTTTCGTTCAAAGCACTGTATTTACTTTCAGAACACTATATATTCGTTCAAAATACTGTAGTTACGTTCATAACTTTATATATTCGTTCAAAACACTGTAGTTACGTCCAAAACACTGTATATTCGTTCAAACCTCTGCAGTTACGTTCAAACACTGTATATTCGTTCAAAATACTGTCGTTACTTTCAAAACACTGTATATTCGTTCAAATCACTGTAGTTACGCTCAAAACACTGTAGTTACGCCCAAAACACTGAATATTTGTTCAAAACACTGTAGTTACGCTCAAAACACTGTATATTCGTTCAAAACACTGTAGTTACGTTCAAAACACTGTATATTCGTTCAAAACACTGTAGTTACGCTCAAAACACTGAATATTTGTTCAAAACACTGTAGTTACGCTCAAAACACTGTATATTCGTTCAAAACACTCTTGTTGGCTCTGGTCTATAGAGCACATTTTCTCTTCAAGCTTAAGTGGTTCAGCAAATAAAGAACAATACGAAGCTTATTTTGTTTTTCATGCATTTAAATAAACAAGAAAGTGGGTTTCGTTATCAATCAGTCACCATCATTGGAGGTACTGGCGTAGGGTGGATGTCCAGAAGGCACGATACATTGTCATTCGTTGTTGTGGCGGCGCCTTTAGTGTGTTTTTTGACTAATGATGAGTTGCTTTCCTATTCAGACTTGCTTCCAAACATTGAGGGTAACAAATTGCTGCAGTTGCTTCCTTCTTTAAAATAGTCAAAATTTACCCTACAATTGAGAGTAATCAGTTTCAATAGAATTAAGTTAAAAATGTATTTGTAAAACGAGTACAAATATATATATACATAGTAGAATTTTGAAATATTTAATGTTTTCAAGTATATATGAAAATAATTACTATGCATTTGGAATATATATTTTTTTTATCGCGTCTCTGTGCACTGAAAAGTTGAACACGTAAAGTTTCTAAGTGGAACTATTGTTGTGGAAGTTATATTCCTCATTTAACTCACAACTGCTGCTTAGTGTTTACAACCAGTGATACAGCGGGAGAGAGAGATTTAGTTTAATGACATACATGGTGTTGCAACTACATGATTCAGATATTGTGCCGTATACAAATGAAATAGCCAGAGTACTGTAACCAAATAAGACATAAGTGCTATAACTAAATGACAAATACACCGTGTTGTATATAACTGATACAGACAAAGGGCTGTAACTAAATACCGTGGGCGGTCGCTCAAAAGCAGTTCCATGTAATGAGTTAATGAGAACAAAAATTACTGAAATATTATTGACAAGCCGCATCTGGTAACACTTATAATCCCTTAATAAAATCCGGTAATGTTAGAGGTAAAAGTTTTATGGAACAACAACACACCAGCAGAGTTTCTTAGACTCATTGGATGGAGAGAGAGCCGGACACAACTCCTCACACCTTTAATGTTTCGCGGTAAAACTGAGGAGTTAATTTCTTCATAGGACCATCACCGTAAAGCCATAAAACCTACACGAAGATTGAGAACTTATCTCGCTGAAAGGACAAACTGATCTCCTGAATGATATATTTTATGAACTAAACCTTACGTTGATGCGTCTTCCCTTTATGTGAGAGTGTAAATAAGATAATAAACGATTGAAAGATTTTAGCATAACATTTATTAATCCTATGTACAGGCGCAATATTAAAAAAAACAAGTACAGCAATAAACAAACACGAATCAGATAATCTTTATAATTTTGAAAGAAATACAAAATGAGCTGTGTGTTACGAGAACCGTAGAAAAGTGTGTGTGCGTGCGTGCGCGCACGCGTTTATACATGCACAGGTTTCTTTGTACGTGGATGTATATGTGTGTGCATTTTTATCGTTACAAATCACAAAAAGAATTATGATATATATTCACCATAATGATAGTTGTAAACAGGAAATATTCAATACTAAAGCCAACCGCTGTGACATGTGTACCGAACACAACACCTTACCGGATGGAATGACCAGCGGCAGGTGACATTCTTGCACGCACGAGAGCGGAGCTGCTGATGTTGACACAGCCAGGTAGTGTGTCGCTCTACACTGTACACAGCCAGGTAGTGTGTCGCTCTACACTGTACACAGCCAGGTAGTGTGTCGCTCTACACTGTACACAGCCAGGTAGTGTGTCGCTCTACACTGTACACAGCCAGGTAGTGTGTCGCTCTACACTGCACACAGCCAGGTAGTGTGTCGCTCTACACTGTACACAGCCAGGTAGTGTGTCGCTCTACACTGTACACAGCCAGGTAGTGTGTCGCTCTACACTGTACACAGCCAGGTAGTGTGTCGCTCTACACTGTACACAGCCAGGTAGTGTGTCGCTCTACACAGCCAGGTAGTGTGTCGCTCTACACTGTACACAGCCAGGTAGTGTGTCGCTCTACACTACACAGCCAGGTGGTGTGTCGCTCTACCTGTACACAGCCAGGTAGTGTGTTGCTCTATACTGTACACAGCCAGGTAGTGTGTCGCTCTACACTACACACCAGGTAGTGTGTCGCTCTACACTGTACACAGCCAGGTAGTGTGTCGCTCTACACTGTACACAGCCAGGTAGTGTGTCGCTCTACACTGTACACAGCCAGGTAGTTTGTCGCTCTACACTGTACACACCCAGGTAGTGTGTCGCTCTACACTACACAGCCAGGTAGTGTGTCGCTCTACACTGTACACAGCCAGGTAGTGTGTCGCTCTACACTGTACACAGCCAGGTAGTGTGTCGCTCTACACTGTACACAGCCAGGTAGTGTGTCGCTCTACGCAGTACACAGCCAGGTAGTGTATCGCTCTACACTGTACACAGCCAGGTAGTGTGTCGCTCTACACTGTACACAGCCAGGTAGTGTGTCGCTCTACACTGTACACAGCCAGGTAGTGTGTCGCTCTGCACTACACACACCAGGTAGTGTGTCGCTCTACCTGTACACAGCAGGTGAGAGTGTCGCTCTACACATATACACAGCCAGGTAGTGTGTCGCTCTACACTGTGCACAGCCAGGTAGTGTGTTGCTCTACACTACACACCAGGTAGTGTCGCTCTACACTGTACACAGCCAGGTAGTGTGTCGCTCTACACTGTACACATGAGTAGTGTGTGCTCTACACTGTACACAGCCAGGTAGTGTGTCGCTCTACACTGTACACAGCCAGGTAGTGTGTCGCTCTCCTGTACACAGCCAGGTAGTGTGTCGCTCTACACTACACACCAGGTAGTGTGTCGCTCTACACTGTGCACAGCCAGGTAGTGTGTCGCTCTACACTGTGCACAGCCAGGTAGTGTGTCGCTCTACACTGTACACAGCCAGGTAGTGTGTCGCTCTACACTACACAGCCAGGTAGTGTGTCGCTCTACACTGTACACAGCCAGGTAGTGTGTTGCTCTACACTACACACCAGGTAGTGTGTCGCTCTACACTGTACACAGCCAGGTAGTGTGTCGCTCTACACTACACAGCCAGGTAGTGTGTTGCTCTACACTGTACACAGCCAGGTAGTGTGTCGCTCTACACTGTACACAGCCAGGTAGTGTGTCGCTCTACACTACACAGCCAGGTAGTGTGTCGCTCTACACTACACCGCCAGGTAGTGTGTCGCTCTACACTACACCGCCAGGTAGTGTGTCGCTCTACACTACACAGCCAGGTAGTGTGTCGCTCTACACTACACAGCCAGGTAGTGTGTCGCTCTACACTACACAGCCAGGTAGTGTGTCGCTCTACACTACACACAGCCAGGTAGTGTGTCGCTCTACACTGTACACAGCCAGGTAGTGTGTCGCTCTACACTACACA
>NW_024735034.1:5000-14700 GCF_018991925.1 Homarus americanus
ATAGGTAAAATCGTTCGTTATAGGAATATTCGTAGTAGGATCCGTTCGTTATAGCATACCCCACTGTGTATATATATATATATATATATATATATATATATATATATATATATATATATATATATATATATATATATATATATATATATACATACACCTAGACCCCGACTTACGACTACGTGGACTTACGACCGCCTCAGATATAGATAAAAAAAAAAATTTTTTTTTTTTTTAAATGACACGCATTTTCTATACCGAAACGTTTCCAGTTAATGTAGTCTCCATGTATAATTAGAAAATTATGGGGGCCCCATGTGCATTCAGCTGACTACATTAAAGGTTAAGTGCTCAGTCACACTGTATCCATTCCTTATTATTTATTACTTTCACTGTACTGTATCCATTCATCATTATTCATTACTTTTACTGTACTGTATTTCATTGTAGATTTGAGTCCCTAACCCCGTCGTAAGTCGGAGTCTAGGTGTATATATATATATATATATATATATATATATATATATATATATATATATATATATATATATATATATATATATATATATATATATATATATATATACAGTATATATATATATACTGTATATATATATACAGTCAACCCTCACTTTACGCGATCCCACATTCCGCGTTTCCATGTTTACGCGGTGCCCTGCCGGAACCCAGGATGCTCACATTCCGCGGTGCGTGTACCCCTTTACGCGGAGAGCGGCTGGCAAGCCGGGCCATTTTTGGATCCAAACCTCCCGCCATTCGCCATGTTGTGTAAGCGGCGCGAACATGGTGCGCACAAGGTCGCCCAGTCATCAAAACATTACCAGTTCTTCACCCGCCACCCACCACAGCCAGCCCAAGTCAGTGATAGTGATAATTATGGTGAGGATATGGACTTATATGGACTTTGGGGGGTTTGACAAAGAGGCCCTGCAAGCCTGTGGTGGATAGTGATACAATTGATACAAGTGAGGGCCAATAATCTGCCCTCTGCCTCGGAACCAACCGCCCATCCCCGTGTGCCCAGCCATCTTTTCTACCAATGTAAGTGTTAAAAAACCTAATATTATTGATATTTCTCTTAATTATTAATTGTGTGTGCATGTACCATCATAAAGTTAAGATAATATTTTTACTACAACATAGTTGTGTGTCGTCAAAAAGTGGAGTTTGGGGGTCGGCCCGGTCTCTATTTCAATTAATCCCATATGTTATGTTATTCACTTTACGCGTTTCTCACTTTCCGCGGTACCCTGTGGGTTACATTAACCACGTAAAGTGAGGGTTGACTGTGTGTGTGTGTGTGTATATATATATATATATATATATATATATATATATATATATATATATATATATATATATATATATATATATATATATATATATATATATATACAGTGGCCCCTTGGTTAACGAACTCAATCCGTTCCAGAAGGTCGTTCGTTAACCGAAACGTTCGTTAACCGAAACCATTGTTTCAATGGGTTTTTGGGTAATTGGTTCCAGCTCACCGAAAATGTCCTAACTTCAACAAAAATGGCGGAAAAATTTACTTACTGTGAGGTGTGTATGTAGAAGGCTCCTGGATGATGGTGATGATGTGCATTTGAAGTGGGAGGTGCAGGAGGAGAAGGGAGAAGAGAAGGAAGTGGAGGTGGAGGAGAAGCATTTTACTGCTTCTTGGAAGGTGAGTCACCTTCCATGAAAATGTCAGGAACCTCTGGACTGACAGATTCTCCACCATGAACATCCTCTCTCCTTCTTGAAGTGGAAGGCTGAGGGATAGCATCTTGTTCCCTCTGCCTTTTACTGAAAAAAGTGTCAATTGTGGTCTGTGGGGCATCTGTCCTCCTCACCATTAACTTATGTTTAAAGAAGGAGACCACTGAGTCCTCAACATGACACAAAGTTAGTTCAGTTTTTTCCACTTCTGGGTGCTTTGAAGCCAGTTCCCTGAACTTCTCCCAGTAGTAAATCACATCTTTCAACTGTTTAGCTGACATATGGTCATCACTTTCAATTTCCTCCTCACCACTGTCAGCCTCTACCCGTAACATCTCATCCAGTTCCTTCAAGTCATTAGGAGTAAGTTCCTCATGAGACATCACAAGCTCTTCCACATCCTTCTCCTCCACTTCAAGACCCAATGACTGACCAATGGACACAATCTCCTGGTCCAACTCTGTGTCATCCTCAAATCCCTCAAAATCATGGACTACTGATGGCCACAGTGCTTTCCATGAAGAATTGAGGGTTCTATTGGAGACTTCTTGCCATGATGACACAATCAATTTTACAGCCTCCAGGACGTTGAATTGTGTCTTCCAGAACTGTTTCAGTGTTAGTTCAGGATCAGCGGAAGTTGCCTGATGACACCTCCTAAACATTTTCTTCATGTACAACTTCTTGAAGTTGCTGATTACATTCTGGTCCATTGGCTGTATGAGTGATGTAGTGTTTGGAGGCAAAAACAACACTTTCACGAAGTCAAATTGATACTCCAAATTTATGGCAAGGTCAGGGTCATGATCAGGAGCATTATCCATGAGGAGAAGAGCCTTTAAAGGAAGTTTATTGGTGGTTAGGTAGCTCTTGACAGAAGGGCAAAACACATCAACAGCCCATTCATTAAAGAACTGTCTTGTCACCCATGCCTTACGGTTGGACTTCCAATAAACTCCAAGCATTGTTCTTACCACTTTCTGTTGCTTGAACACCCTGGGGTTTTCAGAGTGGTAGACAAGCATAGGCTTCAGTCGGAAATCCCCTGAAGCATTGGCACCAAGCAGTAGAGTGAGATGGTCTTTCATGGGTTTATGCCCAGGTAAAGAGGCTTCATCTTTGGTGATGAATGTTCTTTTGGGCATCTTTTTCCAGAACAGCCCAGTTTTGTCCACATTGAACACTTGCTGTGGAAGATAATTTTCTTCCATCAGTTTTTTAAATTCAACTAAAAACTTTGCTGCCCCTTCTTTATCAGCACTAGCAGCTTCACCATGCCTAACAACACTTAAAATGTCACTTCTTTTCTTAAATTTTTCGAACCAGCCTTTGCTAGCCCGAAAATCTTCAAATTCTGTTCCTGAAGAACCAGGTTGACTTGCCTTTAAATGTTCATAAATCTCCCTGGCTCTTTCACAAATGAAATCACCAGAAACTGAATCACCTTTCATCTGTTTTTCCCTAATCCAGATGATAAGTAACCTCTCAGTTTCTACGATTAGGGATCTACTTTAAACACTCTTGTAGATTTGTCGTCTCACGTTCACTTCCTTAAATTTGTCTTTTTGTGCAAGAATTGTCGACACAGTTGATGCCGACATGCCATATTCTTTGCATAGCACATTTGATTTAATACCTTGTTCGTGTTTTTTTATTATTTCCTGCTTTATTTGGATTGAAATCGCTTTTCTTGATCTCTTAGGCCCCATGCTGGATTCAAACAATGGCAACACGTATTTTTCAAAGTTAAACTAGCTGTAAATAAAGAATATTTTCTTTAAAATAACACTGCACTGCACTATATATTGTCAATATGTAAAATAATTTTCAAAATGACCAATAATTTGCTTGGAAACACAGAAAAAAAAGCGTTTAGTTGAAGAGAGTCTCAAGCAAGATGTTACCTCCAGTGAAAACAGAGAGAGACTAATGCCTGTTTGCTGTGTTAAGAGGCTGGATGCCCCGCATTAAACTAGTCACTTTACCTTCAATTTTGTTCAATAATTGTTAAAATGACTAAAAAATTGAATATTAAACTTTTAAAATTATTGAATAGTATAAACTTCTTGATATTTACTAAAATAGTAAGGAATTTAAACTGATTATTAACATTGGCCGGACATTACTAAAAACTTGGTTGCCACGGTCAGTGCTTATGTTGAATTAGGTTAATGAGACTAGATGCTTAATTTTTAGTTAAGCAGTGAATATCCTTATGTGGAAGGCAGTTAAGTTAATGGTCGTTGCTGGGGTGTTAGATTAAGCAGAGAATCTTCATGCCTCTTACCTTAGTGTTGTTGGTATGGGACAGGCAGAGGAGGAGAGAATTATGGAGAAGAGGTGGAAGGAGAGGAGTCATCCTTCCTAGCCCTCTTTGGTGACTGTCTTACAGGCACTTTGTCTGTTTATTTATAATTTCTTTCTTAGTTTCAAGGGTTATCGGCTTTCTTACTCGCTTTTGACGATTCATTGTTACAATTGTACGCTTGTATAACAAAATAGTTATAAAAATAACACGAATTTCCACATCAAAAGACGAAATTTCAACAAGTTCAGTGGTGCACTGAGTACACAATGAACCAATATGGCGCCTGACGCTCTTTATGTGAGCCGCGGTACAACAATATTCATGCGCCAGACGAAATAGTCCTGTATTCATCCGCGTTCGTTGTAGGAGTTGCGTTCGTTATAGCATTCTCAATTTTATAGGTAAAACCGTTCGTTATAGGAATATTCGTAGTAGAATCCGTTCGTTATAGCATACCCCACTGTATTAATTTTTTGGATGCCACTGTAGAATCAACGGAGTTTCATGAAAAGATTCCATTCTATTCCCAAATTAATACAGTCCACCTGACTCTTGCTTTATGGTTGAGTTCTGTGACAACACAGCATAATGGAATCCTCATATAGTGAATACTGTACTTAATCTTAAGGGGAAAATAAGGATATGTTCCACAACTGCTAAAAGTCAACAGTAATGCTATAAGAGTTGTGGAAAATCATTACAATACTCTAATGTGGGTTAGAAATTAAATATAATGTAGTATAAAACTATAAACTAAGACATGTGAAGAGCATGGATGTTTGTGTGGAAAGTGTGTGTGTGGAGTTGCTGACTCACCACTCCAGCCGCCTCCTGTGACATCACATACAGCGCAATAGACACACACACACACACACACACACACACACACACTGTGCCATATTTCACAACCATTTCTGGAGCATTAATGCTATAAAAGTTGTAGAAAAATCATTAAAATACTCTAATGTGGCTTAGAAATAAAGATACAGTAGAAAGTCGATATAACATGATATACGTTCCAAGAGAGGTCGCTTTAAACTGAATTCGCACTAAATCGAAGTGTTGTTTCAATGGAATAAATTAGTTTGGTACTTGAGAGAAACACAAAATACTAAAAATACTGAGAGTCTACCCAGTTGCACCTCAGCCCATATCCTAGAATAAACAAAATATTGTTTTTTTGTAGTATTATGTTAAAACAAACTCATAAATCAACACGGCTAAAATAATGGGACGCAAAATGGTCTGTTTACTAGTGATCAGCTGATGTGAGAAGGTGGTTACCTGGTGCTACTCGCCCCCTATTTACGATGGGGTTAGGTTCCTGAAAAATCCATCACAGGCCAAAATATTGTAAATCGGGAGCATTATAACATGGTGTTCAATGGGATACAATCCTAGCCAGTCGTACACCCATGTGTATCGCTGAAAGAAAGAAAGGAAAAAAATCCTTCTTTATTAATCTACCTAAAACAATTAAACACTAACCTCATCATTAAGCACACGCCTGGTTGTCATTACATGTCCCCTGCGAGGTCAAGGGGTCACTTGAAGGTAGAGCCCAGATGTCACTCTGACTCCCACAGCCTCTGGAGAGTCTTGTGCCGCTTCACCTCCAGAGACAGTTTTTCTGGGTGCCTTGGCCTTCCCAGACATTTTCAAAGTTACTGCTCACTTCACATTCACAAAAAACAGCAGAAACACGGGACAGTCCAACTTGGCGACCTACCAAGTCCATATACACGTTCACTTATGCACACATACACACCCACGCTTTTCTTTATTCTTATTTTATAGCAACATTCCGTCTCTACAGATATACTGTACTGTACTGTAAAAATTATATTACTATTTAATTTCTATTAAGCTGTTTTATATGTACTGTACAGTGTTTGACTAAAATTTAATTTAATGTACAATACAGGTATTGTTTAGTGAGGCAATTTAGGTTTGCATTTCAGCGAACCTGAAAAGGACCGCGCCAGCCATCAATCAACCCCTGATATCACTATTGCCGCACCATTGAACAAAATGATCTATGGTTGATACTAATAGGGCGAATATTTGAAGTTGTTAATTTAACTTTTCCCATCAAAAATCCAGGCAAGCAAATTTCATCCAAAAATTTGTCAGGACTAGTAAATATTCCACATAATTTGCACAGCATGCTGAAGGGTTTTCTTTTAGTTTTGCTGTAGTATACAGTATTTGTTAATTTATTCGCCTGTTACTTGAGGATAGAATTCTGAATGGCGTCATTATCATATATATTTTTAGGTACAACATTTTTGAAATAATTATTTAAATCTACTTTGTAAAAAACAAAAATAGAACTAAATTTCTGACTTAACAACTGTATAGTATTTATTTGCATTGGAAATTCTGTTGATTAAAGTTATAGTACAGTACAGGTACTGTATGTGCAAAACAATATACAGGTGTACTGTATCATAATTTATGATAAGGTTACATTCCTCCAAACTCTATACCCTGTACTGGTATACTCACTAAAAGATATTCTGCACCTTTATGGGGTTATACAATATGACACACCGGACCAAAAAATCTGGTCATGGCTTCTGTCGCAGTGATTGTTGCAGATAGTTTCAGAGCCAAGAATACAGACTGTTTTTTTAGTGAGTTTACATGGTAAACCAAATTATATAAACCCTACACTGATTATCATTATGGATAAATAAGATATATTCCAGGAAAAAGATCTCCAAAATATAGTAAAATGACACTGAAACACAATTGTATGTATGGGTTAAAAATGCAGTATGAATAGACAAAAATTTAATAAATCATCATGGTGTTGAGCAGTATATTATGCTCGTTTTGATCTTTTACCGACATACAGTACTCGGCTCCTGGACTAGACAGAACACAGACCAAGATGATAGATCCGGTGGTGAACTAGTTTAACGCTTCATTAAAACTCCTATTCAGAAAGTCGCTGGATCAATAAAAATGCTTAGGGACTGGAAATTAGTCATCACCCCAGTTTGCAAGAAGGGTAGATAGAGTCCAACAGAAAATTATAGACTGATCAGCTAACATAAACAGAAGTTTCCTAATACTGTACTGTACATACAAGCTCTTTGAGAAAATTTTGAGGATGCCATCATCAAACACCTCGCCGAGCACAGTCTAATCAACACATCACTACGTAGATTCATGGAGAAAAAATCTTGCCTGGCAAACCTACTCATTTTCCTTAAAATGGTAACACTGTAAACCAAGGTCTAACAGTGGTTGTGTTTTATTGGGATTTTTCTTAGGCATTTGATTAAATTACATCTCAATTATCCAGGTAGACTGAGGGCCCTGGGACTGACAACTCCTCAGACAAAACACAATGGAACGAATCTTAGACATTTAAAAAAAACCAATTTGTGACGTCATGCGCCAAGAGAACACGGCTTCAAACTCGCAAAGATGTCATCCAGGACAAATAAAAGGATTTACTTATTCAAACAGAGGGTGGTAGACCTATGGGAACAGTCTACCAGGTCTAGCTCTAGAAACGAGATCATTACTGGGCTACAAAATAACCATGTTAAAGACTTTCCAAGAACAATGGAGGGATCCTACACAGGCCACTGGCCCTCTTCCCTTGTCAAAGCCACCTCTAGTTTGGATGGCCATTGAGTAAATTAGGTAGGTAGGTAGGTAAACTTGTTCCATGTTCTCCATCAAATCTAATCTATGATAGTTGCACCTATATTTGTCACACACTTCTTACTCGCCTTGATTTTATCTTTCCGAGATAGACCTAAAACTTTATCGAAGGTCACCGTCTTTTCACCAGCCTCAATATGCTTTATCACTTCCAACTTAACAAATTTTTGCAGCTTTGTTGGGTTTATCACAGAATATTACTGCTCCTCATTTTATGTGCTGGTTGTTTTCCTGATATCTCTATAGAGGGTAAATCACTTTGAAAATGTAAGAAATTGCTGAAGAAAATGTAAGAAATTGCTGAATAGTTTTGTTGAAGAATGGCTTGTAAAGAATTTTGTTATGACATGCTGTAGCCAATTAAACTTTTTGAATATTTATAACATTTACTTAATTTAGAATTAATGGATAATTAAAATACTTATTTCCACCCAAAAAAAAAAAATTAGTAGTACTGTATAATGTAAAAAGTATCATAAAATGAAAAAAAAATCATAACTACAAATAAAGGTGTTAATTAATTACTGTCATAAAACTGAAATTTCAAATAATTTTCATAGATCAAGGTACACTCGCAACAAAAAGTATCGGTGCATACTGTAGTGTGAACAATTTGAGACCAGTGACGATAGGTATTGGGAAAGGCGAGTTGTTCCAGCCGTATGTTGGCAGCCCTGTAATCCTGCTGAGCAGCCACTATGGCCTGGTCGAGTGGAACAAACCGTTATAAATAAGGTCGGGAAGTGATAAATAGACATTATGAAATATGAGGAGCTCCCTGTTAACAAAATTATTTGTGATACTTGTGAATATTGCCACTTTAATTTATGCTACAAATAAACCACTCAACCTGGTCGTCCTGAGAGGTGGTGCAGTGTGGACGGCCGCTTCGAGACCTGTCGTCTGTAGCACCAGTTTCGAGGTATCGCCGAATCCATCGTGCGGCGGTGTTCCTGTGGACACCAACCCGCCGGCTAATATCTGTGACGCTGAACCCTTCGTTATGAAGGGCAATAATAGCTCCTCGTGTTCCCTCTGAGGTTTTCATGTCGTCTGGCATGTGTAGATCTCTACTGCTTCATATTGCCTCTGTTTTATACCCACGTTCACTGAGACCGAACTCTCGCTCATTATTCAGTCAACACAAAGCAACAATCCGAAAAGAGGAAACAAACACACTGATTGTCAGCCATATGGCAACACCTAGTAGGGGGGGTGGGGTTATGAGGGTACACTTACCAACCTTCCCGACATATCACAGTGTATACGTATCGTTTTCTGCGATCGTCAATCACACCCCGATCCTTTTTTGGTGCTGGTGTACCTCGTAGATTAACATCAACACACCACCAAACAGGAAGTGGTAGAAGATCCTTCTCTGTAGTACAGTATTAAGGTACCTGGTAGATCAACATCAGCATTACCACCACCAAACATAAGAACATAAGAACATAAGAAAATAAGGAGTCTGCAATAGGCCGGTTGGCCTGTGCATGGCAGCTCCTGTCGAGAGTTACTACCACTCACTATCATCCATGAATCTATCTAGATGAGAGGTAGGTAGAAGTCAACTCTACAGTAGAGTAGTAATGTATCTGGTAGATCATCATCATCATTACCACCACCAAACAGAGATCGGTAGGTAGGTAGATGTCAACTCTACAGTACAGTAGTAAGGTATCTGTTAGATCAGCATCAGCATTACCACCACCAAAGAAAGAAAAGTAGGTAGAGGTCTACTGTACAGTAAAGTACAGTAGTAAAGTATCGGTGCATACTGTAGTGTGAACAATTTGAGACCAGTGACGATAGGTATTGGGAAAGGCGAGTTGTTCTAGCCGTATGTTTGCAGCCCTTTAATCCAGCTGAGCAGCTACTATGGCCTGGTCAAGTGAAACTAACCGTTATAAATAAGGTCGGGAAGTGATAAATAGACAGTATGAAATATGAGGAGCTCCCTGTTAACAAAAT